>NW_027041670.1:0-21467 GCF_037179485.1 Ochlerotatus camptorhynchus
CTCGTGGTCAAACGTGACATTTCAAAAATTATTTTCAATGTCACAAAATCCCGGTGTTTTCGCTCGATCAGGTTTCAAACAGAACTCAGCCACGGTTGCCAAAATTTAACTTCTAGTCGGTCAGAAATAACTACACTCGGATAGCAGCAACTTTCTAGGTGTCACTTTTAACCACGAGTTAAATTTAACTCGCCAATTGGGGCACAGCTTTGGATCAGCGATCAGAACATTTTAGCGTGAAATCCCTCCATTGAATTCTCGGTACATTTTTTATCTACCAATTGAATTAAAAAAATACAAAACATTGTTTTTTTTTTAGATTTCGTGCGTTTGTGAACGCACATCCATTATTTTGAATAATAAAACGAAGTGTTTCTATGTAGAAAAAAAGGAATTTTCCTATCACAGATTACAGATTTCTGTACCAAGCACCGAAATTATAAGACGGTCCCTCTATTTATGCTTTTAGATTAACTATGTAAGTCCACACTATTTGGAAAATTATGCCTTAGAACGGTTGATAAATTCCCGGATTTTTTGCTGATGGGGGCAAGAACAACAGAAAATGCACCGAGAAATTGACAGTGAGCATGCACAAGGGCATCCAATTCTCTTCATCGATTTTCTCTTTTAATTCCTACAGCTAAGGGAAGCAATTTTCTGACATTTGTCCAATCCAGTGCTGTAACAGGTTGTATTGGCTATCAAAAGCAACAGCAAACGCACCGAGAAATGTTAATTCAAGCGAGTTATCAATAAAAAAGAGAATCGATCATCACGGTCACGTCCTTATGCATGCTCACTGTCGAATTTGTAATCTGTGATAATTATGGAAGTTACTATTTTTCCATCACAGAAATGCTTGTGTACTAGCCAAATGCTAAAGCAGTTAACAAAAATCTAGGGCTCACTTAGGAAAATGTAAAACCCGTTCTGACAAGTTTGGATTCAGTTAGGAAAAAGTTGAATCAATGCAGGAAACCTTGAATTCATTTAGGAAAGGGATTAAATCAGCTAATGTGGCCTCACTTCAGAAAATATGAAAGCAATTATTTAAAGCCAGGTTTCGAGATATGTTGGATCACTTGAGGAAAGCTCTGAAAACTTTAAAAATGATTGAATAACATAACAGAAAAGTTCAGTCTCAGTTAAAAAATGTTTGAAGTTTGAACTCACTTCAAAAAAGTTCAGACTCAGTTTTGAATCTGCTTTAAAAAGTGTCACCTCAATTAAGAGTTTTCCTGAATCGTTTCTGATTTGGGCTCACTGCTAAAATTTAAAACAATTTTGAAAAGATTGGATTTAGCTCGGAAATTGTTGATTCACTAGAAAAGAATTGAATCATTGAGTAGCATTGCAGCAGGTTGTAAGTTAAGAAATTTAGATCGAATGCGAAAATTGGGCGACTACGGTGGACTGGGCACATCGTAACAATATCGGATAACGACCTAAAATGGTTTTGGTAGCGACCCGACTGGAACAAGACGAAGATGTGCGCAGCGAACCCTCTTGATCGATCAGATTGAAGGCGTTCTACCTAGTGAGTTGCCAAACAAGATTAGGAATGATGTTCGATGAAATCCGTTTTCAACAACTGACTGATCTGATTTCAAGGACCTGGCATGCCATACCAGTCTAGTATCAATTTATGTAAAAAAAAATATGTATAAGATCAAGGTGATATTCTACAACATAATAAAATCTAGCGAAGCGAGTATCCATACCCAACTGAATTAGCGATACTCGAGAACAAAGGAACGATCCTTTTCTTTTTATCGTCTGATCCGTTTCCTAGACGAGTGTGTCGATGGGAAGCAAAATCGGAGCAGCTCCAGGAGTCCGTGATGCTGTCATAAAGACGCTTTCCGAACGCGAATATTGTTCTAACCGACTTGGTTACAAATTAAAGCTCGTAAACAACAATTAATCACTATTGATTCTACACTTCGACACGAGAAGCAAGAGTTAAAGCACGAGATCACACCGCCATGAAATCTTTTGACACTTTGTATAGCTAAACGCGCAAAACCGAATAACAGCTGACCCAGTGCATGAAAAATAAATGCACTCTGAAATTTTTTTTATTTCTTCCTTTGTGATATTCCAATTTTTTGAAGAAAAACTTGAGATTTGTTTTTACGCGAAATGAATGAAAAATGAAATGCTTCTTCTGCAGATTGCTAGAAAGTTTTCCAAAGTGAACCCATGATTTTCAGAAGCGAAGATTTTTCCCAATCAGATGAGTTCATTGAAAGTAAATGTTTATAAATTTGGTGTCTTTTGAGTTCTATCTCTATTTAACTTTATTTACATTAATTTTTCGGCTCTATATTCAGTTATTCTTAACTCGCCTAGCCTACGCAAGGCGGCGTTCTTTGAAGACTGAGAGCCAGTTGGTAAATCGCTAGGCACAGCACCTCTTGTTTCGTCGTGAATTCCATCATGATCCATCATGATCGTCATCATGATCATTTTGATCAATGCACATATTGTGCAAAGTGCAACATGCGATAACAAATTTATACATTCGCTCCACGTGAAAAAAATCCAGCCGTGTCAACTGGCGGAATCTTTGCTTCAGCACACCGAAGCTATTTTTTATTATGTCCCGAGTTTGGCAGTGCTTCCGATTATAATTCCTCTGCTTAATCGTCAAGTTACCGTAGTCTTTGTATGGAGTCAACAAATACTCCCGGACCGGGTACGATGCATCGCCAAGAAGATGACCCTGACATATCCCTGATAGATCATCGCTGATCGGTGACAATGAAAACAATCTCGAATCGTGGATTCGACTTGGTGACCCAATACAAACATCAAGAAATCTTCTGTTAGGATCACAGATTCCTTGAAGGGTAATCGATAGCATATCATGCCGGTGATATAGGTCGACCTGATTTTATTGCCGGTTTTCGAATTGCGATATAGCTACCGTCAATACAGCGTATATTAGGAAAACCAGCAATCTGTAAGGAATTTGAACATTAAATGCTTTCAAAACATTATCAAATTTTAACTAACAGTTTTGAATCCTGTAACGATATTTTTCCGTTTCGGCCTATGTCTCCGGAAAGCGAACAATCTCATTGGACAGATTATAATAATGACCAAAATTTGTATTGAGGCATTTGTAGAAGGACGTTTCGGACATATTAAATAAATTACCAATCTCTCGGTAAGAATTCTTGTTTGCACAACATCTGGAAAAAAAAAATAACAAAATTGAGAAAAATATTGATACTATGAAATGATATAATTTTTGCGAAGCTCAGAAAACTTTCTCAAAGTTCGGAAAATTTTCTTACGATCCGCATAATTTTCCTAAAGTTCGCACAACTTTCCTGCTAATCTCACATTTTTTTGGAGTTTGCATATTTTTCCTGAATTTTTCAGAAGTTCACCGATATTTTATGAAATTTTCCAAACAAAATTAAAAACTCAGCGAGCCTCAGGGGAATTCTGTGAACTTCAGAACAACTCTGCAAATTACAGCATCGTTCCAAACGCATGATTGACTGAGTACCAATGTTACCAATGCCAGGGAGTCATTCCACACCTGGACCCTACCTATTGACTTATAGACCAGGGACCAACAGAGATTTTATGCCTCAGAAAATCCCGGCGGCACCGACTGGGATTGAACCCAGGCCTTTTGGGGTGAAAGGCAATCACGCTTACCAATACACCACCGGCGGCTACATTATTGACTTATTATTGATGTTTTCTGCTCCATAGACCAAGATTAGACCGAAGTAGTTCTCTCCCCTACTGCAAACTCCAGAAAATTTTTGCGAACTTCAGAAAAAAATTCAGAAAAATTATAGAAACTTTAAGAAAGTACTCAAAAACCATAGAAAATCAATCAATACTTAGCCGAAATGCTAACCATAAGAAAGCACACATTTGATAATTTGCCAAAACGTCCCATACCGGTATTCGATCGATAAAAATTCGGACTCTGCGTATCGTCTGATGATCGTTTAGGCTGTGGACTTGTAGAGCCGGAAATGATGTCGGAACTGGAAATAAACATTTGTTCATCGACGGAAAAATCTGTTTTAATTATTATCATTTATGAATATTACCTCCTCCACCGAGAGATTCTCCACTACATAGCTGACGAAATTCTCGACCCGCTTTCTCTTGTTTCTGAGTTTCCCGATAATTGTCATCATAATGTGATCCTCAAAATCGAAATCTGAAGCGGATTCCGTTTACGATTCCAATAATTGGACAGCAACTTTTTGCATTTTTTTATTCGCACAAGTTTTTTTTTCACGATTACACGATCCAAAACAAAGCACAATTTGACAGATCGGATGCAATTGTATTGGTGAACCCAATCGTTAAACCGTAAAATGCACAGTTTTGGAGTTGAAACTAGTGCAGAACTAGGTCGAACCCAAGAGAATAAAAAAACGTTTTGACAGCAGTTAGGTTGAAACTGGTGCAAAACTAGTTTCAACCTGGGAATAAACAAATTCGCTAAAAGATTGTGCAGAACCCGATGCTATCCACGATTTGACGACTTATCTACATCTAGAACAAGAGGTAATTAGTTTTAATAATTTTAATTTATCGACTAACGCAATCCAGCCAACTACTTTACCTGGAACACAGTTAGGAACAGAAATTTTCGTATATTGCCAAAATTTTAATCGCATGAAAAGTGCGAATAAGTTTAACGAAATCCATAATAAAATGTTGTGTTGTTCCTTCCCAATAATATTGTCAAATGAAACCAGTTGGAATGAAAGTGTTAGAAGTGAAGAAGTTTTTGGAAATAGTTACAATGTTTTTAGGGATTATCAAAAATTTCAAATGTCTGAAAAGAAGTAAGAATTGAATGTGCGATAGATTCTTTTAGTTCTTTCAAATCCCCTGGCCCAGATGGAATTTTTCCAGCACATATTCAAAATTGTAAATCTATAATAATTCCTGTTTTAGTTAAATTGTTCAAGTCTAGTTTCTTATTGAGATACATCCCAAAAAAATGGAGACAAGTCCGAGTGGTATTCATACCAAAGGCGAACAAAAGAGATAAATCTTCACCAAAATCATTTAGACCAATAAGCCTGTCATCAATATTTTTGAAATTAATGGAAAAACTCATAGATGAATATGTCAAATCAGAAATACTTCTTAATAAACCATTATGTAAGACACAATTTGCTTACCAGTCAGGCAAGTCAACAATAACAGCTCTTCATACTCTTATTAGTAAAATAGAAAAATCCTTTGCGGCTAAGGACATTCTACTAGCAACGTTTCTTGATATTGAAGGTACATTTGATAATGCATCTTTCACGTCGATGATATGTGCCATGAGAAATCGTGGTTTTAATAAAAACATAATCAACTGGGTTGTAGAAATGCTATCCAAAAGAGAAATATCAGCTAATCTAGGAGATTAAACGGCGCCGGTGGTGTAGTGGTAAGCGTGATTACCTCTCACCCCAGCAGGCCTGGGTTCAATCCCAGTTCTGAGGCATAACATCTCTGATCACGCCTTCCTTCGGATGGGAAGTAAAGCCGTTGGTCCCCGGTTCATGAGTTGATGGGTCGATAGGTAGGGTCCAGTTGTGGGAGCTGCCTTCCTGGCACGTCGGTAGCATTGGTGCTCAGCACGGAAAACAAGATCGACGGAAAAAACAAACCAAAGGAAAAAAAAAATCTAGGAGATTCAGTAGTGAAAATAACAGCTGTAAAAGGCTGTCCTCAAGGAGTAAAGCACCAAGGATTCGAAATAATTGGGTTTGCGGATGACATTGTCATTATAGTCAGTGGAAAATTCGATAAAGTTGTTTCCGAAAGAATGCAAAAAGCATTAAAATTCACACTATCGTGGTGCAAAGATGAGGGATTTAATATCAATCCTACAAAAACAACTATTGTACCTTTTACTAAGAGACGTAAAATCTCTATCAATGATCTTAAACTAGGAGACGTAAAGCTTTCACTATCTTTAGAAGTAAAGTTTTTAGGAGTAACTTTAGATAGTAAACTCTGCTGGAACAAACATATTGATCAACAAATAGGAAAAGCAACAAACGCTTTTTGGACCTGCAAAAGAACGTTTGGAAAAAAATGGGGTCTGAAGCCAAATATGATACACTGGATATACTCGGCTATAGTTAAACCCAGGATTACCTACGCCTCACTTATATGGTGGCCGAAAACTAAGCAACAAACGGCACAAGTCAAACTAAACAAGCTACAAAGGCTTGCTACTATTTCCATAACTGGAGCAATGCGTAGTACTCCCTCTACAGCCTTGGATGCTTTACTCAATATCCTTCCTCTTCATCAATTTATTCAACTGGATGCAGAGAAAAGTGCTCTAAGGCTCAAACGGTCCATGAATTTCTTCGATGGAGATCTTATTGGACATTTGAGCATTCTAAAAGAGTTTAAGATAAGTCCATTCATATTGATGAACGAAGATTGCATGCTAAAGCGACATTATTTCAACCATAATTTCCAAGTTCCTGGTGTGACTCGCGTTGACTGGGATGCAGGAAGACTGAATATTAGTCCTGGATCATTAATCTTTTATACAGATGGCTCGAAACAAGATAATATGGTCGGGGCTGGTATTACCGGCCCTGGGGTTAACTTTTCGGTGTCCATGGGAAATTGGCCGACAGTATTTCAAGCTGAAATATATGCCATCTTAGAATGTGCAGCGATTTGCATAAAAAGAAACTATAAAAATGCGAATATATGCCTTTGTTCAGATAGTCAAGCGGCGCTGAATGCTTTGAAATCAAAAACTTACACGTCAAAACTGGTGTGGGAATGTACTAAACTATTGCAGCAACTGTCCTGTCGAAATACGGTTAACCTTTATTGGGTTCCTGGTCATTGTGGAAACGAAAAAGCTGATCAATTGGCAAAAATAGGGTCATCCACGAAATTCATCGGTCCTGAACCATTCTTTGGACTTTCTTTTTGTGCTTTAAAAATGGAGCAAAAAACTGGGAAAAAACAAAGGTACAGTACAACTGGACCAGTACCTTAAATTCTCGGCAATCTAAACGTTTTATAAAGCCGAACGCTTTTCATACACATGTATATGTACTCAAATCTTTTTTTGAAAGATTAAGTAACTTTACTTAATCTTTCAAAAAAAGATTTGAGTACATATACTGGTTTGATAACAGGACACCTGAAAATCATTGGTAAACTTCATGAAGATAAATGTCGCTTTTGTAACTTAAAGAGGGAAAGCTCTGAACATTTGCTGTGTGACTGTGTTGCACTATTTCATAAACGATGCAGATATCTTGATAAGGGTCTGATGAAACCTTGGGAAATCTGGGCTGCTGCTCCCAATCAGGTAATAAATTTCATAAGGAATGTATTACCTGCTTGGGATGATTGCTTACAACAGTAGTGGTAGTTACTCAAACAATAGTGGCTTACCGCTACGTTATGGCATAAATAAAAAGAGGATACACCACAATAGATCAAAGTAATGGTCGCGGTGGTATTATGTCCCCAACATAGGAAAAAAAGGAGGGGGCGTTGTTATTGCCATCTCAACAAAATTTAATTCAAAGCTAATCGCTACTACTAAATTTAAGGAATTCGAACATGTATGGGTGAAAGTGCATGTGGCAGGTGAATCACATTTGTTTGCTTCTGTGTATGTTCCCCCAAACAATGCTCGAAAAAACGCATACACAGCAAAAATAAATGAAAATTAACCGCCAATTTGAGAAGTCACTGAATAATTGCTAACGTAATGCACACAATTTTACATTTGTAAAGACGTACATAACGAAAACATTACATCCAAATTAGAATTGGATCCCTTTCGATTTAATTTTAAATTTAATTGAAACACCATTAAATTTTACTTGACACTTTCAACTTTCCACCACAAAGATTATAATTTTACATGTACTTAACGCATTTTTTTCGGCATGCAGCGTTTGACGTTTATCAACGAAGCAGTGTATCAGCCATGATAGAAGATGTGTTTATCAAAACGAATTTTCTCCTCATCTATTATAGTATTAAAAGTATTACATTAATAGTTATGCACTGGACGTAGTGACATAATCTAGAAGTGTTATGTTCAACTTTACAGTGAGCAATTTCTTTAAATCTGAATATGCAATGGTCGATACGATGCGAACCGCTAGAAAATTAACGGGATACAATGTACCCCAAGTAGTAAAAATCTGCCATAAGTGTGACCCCCCAACGGAAGAATGAAGAAGCTCCATCGGTCTCGTTCGGGAACAGCAGATTTTCGTAAGATCCGTGACTACGCAAAAATCGGATAGGTTACTGATCCGTAACTTTATGTTCCAGCGCTTGGAACGTGAAATTTCCCAGGAATTCAAAAACTGATCTGCGCTTCCAAATCTCGATCGCGGTGGTCCTTCCTGCAGGACCAGCAGAGGTTATTTCAAAACATCAATTTGCATGCTCTTCACTCCAAGCGGGTCACAGTGATGTCAAAATATGTATTCAAGGAGAGCGTGCTTTGAAATTATTGATGTCCATATTATTTTAAAAAGATAGTTAATAAAAAAATGTACGATGAAATCATTCGAATTTGTCCGAAGATTATTTTAAAAAGATAGTTAATAAAAAAATGTACGATGAAATCATTCGAATTTGTCCGAAGAAAAACGATTCCTGAAAATACTATCCATAACCTCAAAGAACATCTATGAGAAAAAAATTACATGACATGCAATTTAACACAACATGTTATTTTAAAAACTATTATCATGGAACCTTTTTGTTACATGTAGTTGAACAGAAAATTACACGTTTCGTTCATACTGTGTAGATAAAGAATTTGAATCAGGGGTGATATTTGTACCTACGGGTACGAATGTAGAATCAAATTGCACCAGGGAAAAAAAACGCTATAAAAAATTACCCATTGGGAATTTTTTTTTCTGAAAAATTTGAGTAGAAGTAGTTTAGTGTGCATTGTTTACACTGTATTTTTATCGCTGTCAGTTTTTCGAAAGTTGGAAAAAAATGGCGTCACCCGAAAAGCATCGTCGCGAATTGATTTTGCACAAGCACCTGGAAAAACCTCAACTCTCTCATCGGGACATCAAAAAACAACTCGGAATCGTGCAGTCAACGGTGATTCGTGTGATTAAACGTTACTACGAAACTCTGAAACCAATAGAGGCACATGATAGTCTTGAGGCAAAAAAATAAGACATAATATTTTCAAAAAAATATATCTCAAAACGAAAAAAAAAAATCTTCCTGTATTATTAAAATGTTAGGTAAAAATGTATGAGCTTTCAAAAATCTATGGTCTTTTTGGAATTGATGGAAAAATGGGATGGGATGGGAAAATGGTCAATTCTCAAAGTAGTCCTAGAGCTGCGAGATTTTTTCTAATTTGCAAACAATCATGAGCATAGAGGAAATATACCATTACCATATCGATTCTGAGAAAACGGTCCTCTTGATATCCGGAATCAACGGGAATTTAGTCAATTCCAGAAAGTAGACCTAGAGATCCACGGTTTTTTTTTTCTAAATTGCATACAATTATTAGCATAGAGGAAATATGACATCAAGATATTAATTTTGCTGCAGTGTGGCCAGAATACGGTCCTCTGGATATCCGGAATCACCGGGAAAATAGTTAATTCCTAAAAGTTGAAAATTTTATTTAAAAAAAAATTGAATTAAATGCCTTTCTGGAGATCTGGATTCACCGGGAAAATGGTTGATTCCAGAAAGTAGACCTAGAGATCCACGATTTTTTTTATAAATTTCATACAATCATGAGCATAGAGGAAATAAACCTTCACCGCATCAATTATCCAACCAAGTGGCCATAAAACGGTCCTGTGGATATCCGGAGTTACCGGGAAAATAGTTAATTCTTGAAAGTAGACCTAGAGATCCGTGTTTTTTTTCTAGATTTGCCTATAATTGTACAGCATAGAAGAAATTTGTCATCATCATATAGGGTGGCCGGAATACGGTCCTCTGGATATTCGGAATCACCAAGAAAAAAGTCAATGATTAAATGTTGACCTAGAGACCCGGGATTTTTTTTTTCGAAATTGCACATAAGCATGAGCATAGAGGAAATTCGCCATCACTGCATCGATTCTGCTATCGGGTAGCCAAAAAACGGTCCTTTGGATATCCAGAATTACTGGAAGTAGACCTAGAGATTCGTGTTTTTTTAGAAAATGTAAAACTCCATATTGATTCGATCCCCCGGTGGCCACAAACGCCCGTCTGGATATCCGAATTCACCGGGAAATTGGTTATTCCCTAAAAGTAGTCCCATAAATCCACGATTTTTTTCTAAATTTCGTAAAATCTTGAGTATAGAGGGAATATACCATCACCAAATCGATTCTGCAACCAAGTGGCCAGAAAACGATCCTCTGGATATCCGGAAACACATTTTCCCGGTGTCAATTCCTAAAAGTAGACCTAAAGTTCTACGATTTTTTTCTTAAATTGCCTACAATCATGAGCATAGAGGAAATATGCTATCACCATATCTATGCTGCTTCCGAGTGACCAGAAAACGGTCCTCTGGATATACGAAATCACTGGAATCAAGGTCAATTTCTTGAGGTAGACCTAGAGATTTATGATTTTTTAGAAAATATGAAGAACCTTCAGTTGAGAAGCGATATCTCAGCTCTACATTGATTCAATCCCCCGGTGGCCATAAAACGCCCATATCTGGATATCTGGATTCACTAAGGAATTGTATATTTCCCAAACTAGTTTAAAATCGAAGAAAGGAGGAGCGCATACTGAATTACGAAGAGACTTTGAATTATTCCTGTAAAAGGGCAATCAATCAAAGCAAATCAAAATCTTCCGCATACAACAAGTTGTAAGAGGGTTGGTTGGAAATGCTAACATGAAGCTTTAGTGTGATGATTTATTAGCTAGAGAATGATCTTTAGAAGAGGGTAGGTGGATAGTTCCGTTAGAGTACGGCAGTATGAAAATTGAATAGAAGTTGAAAATGAGCGAAGGGCCATTAATGCGACAGTTTTTAAAGATAGACGCACATTTTTGCCTAACCCGTACGATGTACGCGGGGACTTGAAGTATGTCTCCAAGTCCACAGGCAAAAATGTGCGTCCCTCTTTTTGCTCATAAACTGACTGTGGCTGTGGAATAGTTCTAGCGACGTTTTCATCACTACCTAAAGCCGCACTAGCATTCTCTAGCTAATAAATCATCACACTAAAGCTTCATGTTAGCATTTCCAACCAACTCTGAAAATCGTTAACTTCGCGTATGAAGTAACATAAAAACACTTTGAAAGTTGTAAGAGTTGCACTCGGTCAAACCATTAAAGAAAGTGTAATTTTCGCAATTTTCAGGTGTTTCAGCGTTACAGCTTGCAAATACCGTGTTAAAAGAATGTAATAACTATTATCCGAATCTCTTTGACAGACTGATGATATCTGAAGTGATATTTATGGCCCTTCGGTAGCAAATCGACCACAGGTTAATCCAGGTTAATCCTGCCATTTTATGGTTACCGGGTAAGTGAATCTATTTGTTGGTAAGATATTTCAGCCTCATTTTTTTGGATGCATTTTGGACTAAAAAGATGAAAAGTTCATCTGAGTTACCCTATAACGAATATGTGTTATTTCCGTGGAATAATTTAATTATGCTCAGGATTCTGATTATTCTGTATAGAAAAAAAATCATAGGCCAGGCACACGTTCAAAAACTGACGACTTTTACGAAGAATCTGAATATTAGAAAGGGTATTCTATGGCTACCAGGTGTTTGAATTAACATTGTGCTGAGACTTCTCCACTTTACACAAAACACTGTGCAATTCGTAAAAAATCTCAGGGTTCTATGACCACTTTTGCGGTCATTCCGGAAATCCTGTTTTCTGACCACTCGTTAGCATAACACTAGTTTACAAATAAAAGTAAAAAAAAAATGAAGTTGAATCTTTGACCAATCGTGCGTTGAATCCAAAAATGTAGTCAAAAAAAATCTGAGTAGGATATAGTTGAGGATGCTAATTTCAAATAACAGACTGTAGTGGTAATTTTTATACGATATATGGAGTAGATGAAAGCATAGAGTTGATAGTTCCGTTAGAGTTCGGCAGTGTGAAGATTGCATATAGATATTAGAATAGCGAGCTAGGACAACTTTTAAGGAAGGTACAAATCGGTTTTTTCATCTCTCTTTACCAAACTCCCCCTTTGGAGAGGGATGGTGAGGGATGCAATATTTCACTGAGATATATCTTCTTAATTAAGGGTTCTTCACATTTTCTAAAAACTCACGTATCTCCAGGTCAACTTTTAAGAATTGACTATTTTCCCGGTGATTCCTGATATCCATAGGACCGTTTTCTGGCCACCCGGTAGCAGAATCCATATATTGATGTCGTATTTCCTCTATGCTAATGATTATAAGCAAGTTAGAAAAAATCACGGATCTCTAGGTCTACTTTCTGGAATTGACTAATTTCTCGGTGATTCCGGATATCCAGAGGACCGTTTTCTGGCCACTTGGTAGCAAAATCGATATGGTGATGGTATATTTTATGTATGCTCATGAATACGTGAAAAAAATCGTGCAGCTCTAGGACTGCTTTTAAGAATTGACCATTTTCCCGGTGAATCCGGATATCCATAAAGGCATTTAATGGCCACTGGGGGACCAAATCAATATGTCACTGAGATATATCTTCTTAACTAAGGGTTCTTCACATTTTCTAAAAAAAACACGGATCTCCAGGTCTACTTTTAAGAATTGACTAATTTCCCGGTGATTCCGGATATCCAGAGGACCTTTTTCTGGCCACTTGCAACTACCAAACCGAACCGACAGCAGCACCATACACTCGGTACAACAGATCAGCACATTGGATATGCTTTAGAAAACCGTACCGGTGCTGTACCGGTGTTTTGCCCATCACTGGTTAGAAGCATGGTGAATCAGAACGACTAAGCTCAATTACTGAGAGAGAGAAAGTCTGGTTAGATGAACACATTCTCAGCATTTGTCTGTTCTCCCACTGAGTTGAGTCGGAATATTTTTGTTATTGCCTCTGTCCTATTCGTAGTGAGAGCCTGGTTGGAAAGTGAACATTGTGAGTTGTATCTCTCAAATAATGGTACTGAGTTTTCATTGATGCGAAAATTTGCAACATTGTCTACAACAAGATCGCTGACTAGAGGCTGCATAATAGTGCACTTGAATCACTTTTCTCGCCTAGTTACTTCAACTTTGCAAAGGAGTAGAGTAAAAGCTGTAGAACTGCTCAGGTCTAAAAATAAACCTAGTTGACTGTTAAATAGCTTCCAAAGTTAGCACTAACACAGTTTATTAGTTGACTACAGGTTGTTTAGTTGTTGAAAAAGGACTTTTGATGTTTATGTTATTCAGCAAGAGTGGTTGGTTGTGTAGAAGCCATCAAATAAGTAATATATTCGCTTTATTAGCTTTGTGTAGCAGCTAAAACTTGAAAGTTGATTAATATTTGCATAGAAGTGACATTATCGTTTATTGGCTTGCTGTTATTCAGTGCGACTGACAAATTGAGTAATGTTTGTGAAAAAGTTGAGTAAACGCTCTCCAAAATTATTATTCTAGCTTCTGCTTGTAACTGTATCAGCAGTTTTTTTTTTCAGCTACTTTACAGAACAATGCTGGAAAAGGTGGCTTATAAACCTGAAAATGTTAGTTACCTTTCAAGTAGTGGCTCAATCTTAAGATGTGGTAACCAAATTGCCGAGAACCAGTCATGTCACCATCAATCGACACGCTGCTCGGGACTTTTCCAGGTTTTTCCGTTCCGGCTGGCCAACCACAGGTCCAATCGGGTTTTTATCTATTCAAAATAAAATTAGATAGCCATATCTTTCGATTGGTGACTGAATCATAACCATGGGTCATCGCATTGCTGAGAACCAGCCATGTCAACTATGAAAAGACACGCATTTTTCAGCCTTGGTACTTTGAGGAAGTTTCGATGGCTTGGGATTATGTCAGTTAATGAAGTTCTATTTTAATTACACCATTTCATTCAGATTGATTATAAGATTTATTTGGTATGAATAAAATAGTTGTTTTTCAATAATTTACTTTTGAAAAATGACCAAAGTGTTAAGCCGCAATCAACCAAACGGTACCACTAAATATCATTTTTGTCTTTGCTTTTTCTATTCATTCACCTACATAAGCAAAATACAGAAAAAAAGGAGGGGCATAGAATGCTAATCTTATTACTTAAGTAAGGGAAACGCAGAAAGTTTGACTGCAGTCAGCGTTTGACTGCCGTGTGATTAACAGGGGTGTTCGTTGCGTTGTACACTGAAAACGAATCTTACTCAGAGAGTGAGTCACTTTAACTCATTCGTATAAAGAAATTTTTAAAAGCATAGGTAACTCATGCGCTGAGTAATCTACGCTTTAAGAAAAATTTTCATACGACCAGTGACGCACAAATGAGTAAAAGTTAATCGCTCTGAGTTAGTTTCGTTTTCAGTGTACCACGCAACGAACACCCCTGTTTATCAATTGGCAGTTAAACGATGATTATTTCATGTTCTGTCTACGCTTTCGACTATACCATCAAACTTTTTATTTATAACATTGTAGAACGACGCACACACTTGCTTCGATTCTCTCCAATTCCTGTTCAGCAGAAAAAGCATGCGTAGCAAGCGTAATATAAGCGCTTCTTATTCACTTTTAGCTACATCCATGTTTCGAAGCATGGAGAGAGCAGTTAAGAAATCACATGTCTGATACCTAATCACTACGTTCGTGGTTCGAATGCAGTCGGAACCCTTTTTTCGTCATAATTAATTTCTCTCACTTATGCACTCCACATTTTTCTCCAATTTTCTTGAATTTGACCGCAGCTCGGTATATCTCATGTTCCGTTTTCCGTGCTGAGCAGCAATGCAACCGACGCCAGGTAGCCAGCTTCCACACCTGGACTCTACCTATCGATCCATCAACTCATGAACCGGGGAGCAACGGCTTTACTTCCCTTCCGAAGGAAGGCGTGATCAGAGATGTTATGCCTCAGAACATCCCGGCGGCGCTGACTGTGATTGAACACAGGCGTGCTGGGGTGAGAGGTAATCACGCCTACCACTACACCACCGGCGCCGCTTATCTTGAGATGATGAATTCCAAAAAAAATGTAAGCAAATCTTACATCCCCCGGTTGGGTGTACAAAACAGTTGATTTTTTAAATTCACTAAATTCCTAAATAATATTCGAATCGACGACCCAGCGAAATGGACAAAATATTGTCGTAGTCAACAATGCGGTCGTATTTCTAATACAACTCTCTAGTTTTAACTTTTCTGGATTTAAACCAAAAATTGAAAAGTTTTTAAGTACGCAATGCTTTTGGCCCAAATTAGATAATGTGATTGGAAACAGCGTAAAATCCGGTTCCAATTTATAATGAAAATGTCTTGCTCACCATTGGATTCTAACGTTGATCCTGCGGTTCAAAAACGTTGGGCAGGCCTGATTTATGGCACGTTTTACAAATTTCACAATAAAGAGGTTTTAAAATAAATGATAATTCTACATTTTGTTAGTTTATTTTTTTTCCCACATTTACAGTTGATACTAAACATCATTATCACACATATGAATAATATTAGCTCTTTTTGACGTTACACGGGCTGGCGCTTGTGGTTTAATGCTCATATAGGAGATTTTGTTGAAATTTTCATATACAAAATGCTCATATACATTCAAAAGCGAGTATCAATAAAACTAACTGTATTCATGGTGCAATCTTCAGCAAAGTTGTTACTCATTAACTGAACTACAAGTTTTGAAAATTTGAAACAAATCGAGAATAAGGAAACTTTTTTTATGATCGATAGAGTGTAGGAGTGTCATTTCTTTGTGTATTTTATCTAAATTCCCCATTCAAAATTCAAACTAAAAGCGCCAGCTAATCTTAGAACCAAAAGAGGTGAAACTTTCGGATACTGGTACACGCAAACCAAAAATTTATTACAATGAATATTAGTTCCATTTCCTATCATGATCTGTTCATGAACATCGCAGTGAATGCAATGATTTATAATCTTTTTTTTTTTTTATTCCGTGTTCTCTATATGATTTTACCTACACAAGCAAGCATTTGGCTTGATTGTTATGTATAAGATGGTACAACGAATTACACACTTGCCGCGATTCTCTCTAGCAGAAAAAGCAAACGAAGCCGAGTATGAAAGGAAATGAGCGCTTCTTGTTTGCACTCCACATATGTCTTTCTCAATTTTCTAGCATCGGATCGCATCCTCGGTTCATGCGGTCTCCACTAACATCCTTTGATGATGAATTCCACATAATTGTAAGCGAATCTTACATCCCCCGGTTGGGTGTAGACAATTTCTCAAGTTTTACTATGCCTCTCTACCAATTTTAAATTAACTTTTGATAATCTCCTCAAAATTATTTTGTTCCAGTTTTATACTACACTGATATTTGCGAATTATTGTGGAAAACTGAACTTTTTGTTCACCTCATTCTAGTTTTTCGCCATGATGCTTTACGAGTACGCTTGTTATCACCATTTTACTATATTCCATATAGTTGCAGAGAAAAATCAAGGCCTACTTTGATCGAATTTACGAAGCAATCAATTTCGCGGATGTTCTGAATCTTCCAGTGGGTCATCTGGTAACCACTCGAAGCCATTCCAAATAGTTGCAGAGACAAATTAAGTGTAAAGTTTATGGTTATTAACTGAGGATGGGACCATTCTCATAAAGATGTTCACTTGGAGATGGTTAACCAAAGTGTTTTATTCAACCATACATTGTACACGTATGCATAGTGTCCTCGTTTGAGCAGCCTGAAAGCGCGATCGTGCGATAGGAACAAAGTACAAATAAATATCGTAACTGCTTACAAAGCATATGTGCAGTTAGGGACCACAGTGCTTTGCCCTCAAGATACGATGATATTTGATTTGTTTGTTTTATCGAATATGCATCGCAGCACTCAGGTAATGACCGTGTTGCTAGATTTTAGAAATACACTACACCTTCCCCCTTTTGAAAATGATGCAGGAATCATTTTTGTTTAAGTTAGGGTGGTATACACTGAAGTCTTTTTTTACACGGTTGTTTTTGCACGGTTTTTTTACACGATTTTTTTACGACGATTTTCGAAATAACGGGGGTTTTTTTTACACGGTTTTTTTTAAATAACGCGGTTTTTTTTACACGGTTTTTTTGAAATAACGCGGTTAAAGAGCCAAAACATTCTAAGTGTTTTCTGAGGAATGGACTTAGCCAAAAAAACAAACTTGGCAGTGTACTTCGAGTGGATTCACCGGACAACATGGGTACATACGGGAACGGGAACGACGTGTAGAGGCCGGAAATCGATGATTCATGCCATTTTGGAATCCAAGATGGCGGCTTCCGGTTTTGTGAAAAACTGTCAAATAGCTAACGATATGGATATTTTCGGAACGGGAACGACGTGTAGAGGCCGGAAATCGATGATTCACGCCATTTTGGAATCCAAGATGGCGGCTTCCGGTTTTGTGAAAAACTGTCAAATAGCCAACAATATGGGTATTTTTGGAACCGAGACGACATGCAAAGGCCAGAAATCGATGATTCATGCCATTTTGGAATTCAAGATGGCGGCTTCCGGTTTTGTGAAAAACTGTCAAATAGCCAACAATATGGGTATTTTTGGAACCGAGACGACATGCAGAGTCCGGAAATCGATGATTCATGCCATTTTGGAATCCAAGATGGCGGCTTCCGGTTTTGTGAAAAACTGTCAAATAGTCAACAATATGGATATTTTTGGAACGGGAACGACGGGTAGAGGCCGGAAATCGATGATTCATGCTATTTTGGAATTCAAGATGGCGGCTTCCGGTTTTGTGAAAAACTGTCAAATAGCCAACAATATGGATATTTTTGGAACCGAGACGACATGCAGAGGCCGGAAATCGATGATTCATGCCATTTTGGAATCCAAGATGGTGGCTTCCGGTTTTGTGAAAAACTGTCAAATAGCCAACAATATGGATATTTTTGGAACCGAGACGACATGCAGAGGCCGGAAATCGATGATTCATGCCATTTTGGAATCCAAGATGGCGGCTTCCGGTTTTGTGAAAAACTGTCAAATAGCCAACGATATAGATATTTTCGGAACGGGAACGATGTGTAGAGGCCAGAAATCGATGATTCATGCCATTTTGGAATCCAAAATGGTGGCTTCCGGTTTGTGAATGTTTCAAAAAAATGTTATGCAACAAATTTTAACTAACTTTTTTTTTCGATAATCTGTAATTAATCTTCTTACATTAACAAGAACTTCATAAATTCAATGTTGAACAACATGTGATACCAGTGACTTGGTTGTGGAATGCATGTAGTACTAGAGGTTATACAGGTACAAGTGGTAATGGCCTGCCGAGATTTGCTCAGCCGAGCTCGGTAGAAAAAACTAAGTGTGTGGATAGTACTTAACATAACAGGAACTGGGGTTGAAGTTGTCGCTGACCGAATAAAGGGTGTCCACGATGAAATTGCCACACACAAAATTGATTCGCAAAATTCGAGTTTTTATCCGATTGCCATTAAATTTTCAGGGATTGAGAAATAACTATTTAACTTCATTTTACCATTTTACTCGTATTTTATTTACAGTCCATACGCAAATGCCCGCACCTTGGCCTTAACCCCGGCCATAAGATTCTGCACAACCTGTGAATCAACCGTTTTTTGAATGAAAACCCATACTTTCTTCAGTTCCTCGACTGTCTTCACTACCTTAGATCGTTTAAGAAGGTGCTGCTTCATAATCGCCCAGTACTTCTCGATGGGGCGGAGCTCCGGAGTGTTGGGAGGGTTGAACATTTTCGGCACGAAATTGACCTTATTGTCCGCATACCACTTCAGCACGTCCTTGGAGTAGTGGCATGAGGCCAAATCCGACCAGAAGATTGTTGGGACGTTGTGGGCCTTCAGGAGAAGAAGCAGCCGCTTCTGGAGGCACTCTTTTATGTACACCTGTCCGTTCATCGTGTCCTGGGTCACGAAAGGTGCACTCCGCTTCCCACACGTGCAGATGGCTTGCCAAACCAGGAATTTCTTCGCAAATTTGGACATCTTCTGAGTGCGGACATGCTCCGGAACGCTGAACTTATCCTTGGCCGTGAAAAACAGGTTGCCGGGGATCTGTTTGAAGTCGGCCTTCACATATGTTTCGTCGTCCGTGATGCAGCATTCAACTTTCGTCAGCATGTTGAGGTACAACTTCCTGGCACGGGTTTTGGCGGACTTTTTCTGCTTCTCGTCGCGATTAGGGGCCTTTTGTACCTTGAACGTTCGAAGCCCAGCCTTAGTTTTGGCCTTCTGGACAAAACTTCGGCTTAGTTGCAGCTTCTTAGCCACATCCCTAACGGAGGCGTTCGGATTTCGGTTGAAGGCCCCAACTACGCGGTTGTGATTTTTGGTGTTGTACGGAATACTTTTGCCTTCACTTCTGGGCTTCCGATCGGTGGTCAACCGTTCCTCGAACCGCTTAATCACTCGCGACACCGTGGAATTCGCGATTCCCAACGTTTTAGCGATGGAACGATGCGAGAGATCCTTGTTCTCGTGATGAATGCGCAAGATTTTATCACGCACGAGCTGTTCTTTCGACTCCATTTCCGCGAGTTTTGATCACAGGACTTTAAAACTTGCAGGATGTAAATAATGCACTATGAACTAAATCCACCCAAATTTTCATTAAATTCTACCCAACGGTTAAAAAGTTAGAGCAATTTCATAGTGTGGCAATTTCATCGTGGACACCCTTTAGTCAAAGTCATGAAACACAGTGAACGAAGAATCCTTGTCACTGAAATCGATGTTTAGCCAATAAGACATCATTTTGACTCGAAAACCAGTACTTTTTAGCTACTGTGTTACCTGACTTATAACGAATATACGTTATATACGAGTACCACGAATACAACATATAGTTCGTCTAATTTTACATTGCAAATTCTATGCAAAATTAGACGAGTCATACGTTGTATTCGGGGTACTCGTATACAACGTTTATTCGTTAAAAGTCAGGTAACACAGTAGTGATCTGCTTTGTATGATTAAAACCCTGCTTAATATGTTAAACATTGCTATCACTATGAACTGAAATTAGGATGCACCACGGTATGCACATTTGCACCACGTAGATATGGAATTCATACTCATATGTATGTACCTACAACGTTTTACTGTTCATTACTCAGCTACGGGAGCAGTTTTGTGGAAGCCAGCTGCTTTCAAATGAGAGAAAATTCCGAAATGGTGTGAACGGAGCACTCGGAAGGTCTTTACCTCCAGAAGAACTTTATCATGAACGAATATGTTCTAGGTGATCATGACTTACAAGTACCGAATAAAATTCCATGCACACTGCTCAGTTATTTGTTATGATGAATTTTGAAATAACACGGGCTTAACACACGGTTTTGGAAACCGTGTAAAAAAATTACCACTTTAAGTCTGTTATTTGACGCTTAGCATCTTCAGCTATGTAAAATCGTTAACTTCACGCAGAAGTAATACAAACAAAATAGTTAAAGTAATAATTCTCACCATAAACTAGGGAATATGTCCCTATGAGGTCATATGAATAATTTCATTAAACGCAACAATATAGGATATAATTAATCAAAATAATATATAAACAGTTAATAAAAAACCGTTTAAAACTATAGAAAATTAAAATTAAATCCGTAAAATTAACAATAAGAAGGAGTTAAAGAAGAAGCAGATCATCAATACTCTCTTAAAATTATCATTAATTCATTATATTTTTTAATATCCATATTTTTACAATTTTCCTTATTCAGAAACAAAAATTTAATAAATTTCTAAGAACAATTCTTATTGAAACTACTATTAGAAGTATTGACATAAAATACTTTAATTTGTGAGAGAAGCTTGGAATACACTCAAGTCTTTTTTACACGGGGGATACGTACCGTGTAAAAAAACCGTGTAAAAAAAACAGTGTTGCTTCAAAAACCATGTAAAAAAAAACCGCGTTGTTTCAAAAAACCGTGTAAAAAAAACGCGATAAATATTTAAAACAAAAACCGTTTTACTGTTCATTACTCAGCTACGGCAGCAGCTTTGTGGAAGCCAGTTGCTTTCAAGATGGTTAGGATTTACAAATGAGATAAAATTCCGAAATGGTGTGAACAGCGCATTCGGAAGGTCTTTACCTCCAGAAGAACTTTATCATGAACGAATATGATGATGATTTACAAGTACCGAATAAAATTCCATGCACACTGCTCAGTTTTTTGTTATGATGAATTTTGAAATAACACCGGTTTATCACACGGTTTTGTGAAACACATGTGTTTCACAAAACCGTGTGTTAAACCCTTGTTATTTTCAAAATTCATCATAACAAATAACTGAGCAGTGTGCATGGA
>NW_027041671.1:0-30228 GCF_037179485.1 Ochlerotatus camptorhynchus
GAGTTGAACTTAAGTGTGTGATCAATAATCATGCCAAGATATTTAATCTCCCGAACGCGATCAATAGTCTCATCATCAATTACAACAGAGACGTTCTCATTTACTCGATTCCGCGAAATTACCATACATTTAGTTTTACTTGTATTCAATTTCAACTGCTTATACTTCAACCATCTACTTAAAGAACGCAAATCTTCATTCAAATGTAAAACGGCGTCATCTAAATCCTTAGCTGCAATGAATAACACAGTATCATCTGCAAAAAGATTAGTGTCGCAATATCGTAAAATACGTCGCAAGTCATTAATATACACTGAAGTCTTTTTTTACACGGTTTTTTTTTCGCGGTTTTTTTTTACACGGTTTTTTTTACACGGTTTTCCACGATTTACACGGTACGTTTTTAACGATTTCTCGACAACGATACAACCTATCGACTTGATTCTAATCACATTATCCGTTTCAAGCTATTTGTAATCGAATGGCATACTTAAAAAAAAAAATCACAATTTTTGGTGTAAATACAGAAATTTTTAAAATATGTCTATATGGACCATATCATGCTTTAATTACAAATGGCATCAAAATCCGATTTTTTAAAAACATTTAAGCATGCGAAAAATCAAAATCTCGTAGGTTTTTATTTACACGGTTTTTTTTTACACGGACCGTATCCCCCGTGTAAAAAAAGACCTGAGTGTACATAATAAATAACAGGGGCCCTAATACACTTTCCTGGGGCACTCCAAGGTTATTCCCCGCAGGACTGGAAACATAATCATTAAAAACAGTCCGTTAAGTTCTGTCAGACAAATAGCTTTCAAACCATTTATATGCAGTACTCGTAATTCCAAAGCGCTTGATTGATCTCAACAATAAGGGCCTAGAAATTGTTTCAAAAGCGCGTTTAAGATCAAAAAAAAAAAAAAACAGCAACAATCGTATCTTTACACTTCACGTTATTTTTTCACTTGGCTAATACCAAATTCAACGCGGTTTCACAAGAATGACCTTCTCGATATCCCAATTGTTCTGTTATCAAAAAACTATTACTATTTAAATACTCCAACAGCTGACCTTTAACAACAAGTTCTAAAATTTTCTCTAATGTGTGCAACATGTTGATGGGACGAAACTCTTCGGCTTTAATCGTTCTTGCAACTTTTTGAATAGGGACCACTAAGGATTCCTTCCAAATTTGTGGCACATGTCCGGTTTGTAATGATTCATTAATATGGTCCAGCAAGATGTGACCAATGACATGAAAGCAATCTTGAAATACAAAAAAACGAATTGATTCACATTACTGGAAGTTGGCTTCTATTTATTGAAACGCAAGCTTTTCTTCTGATCAAAAAGTCTTTTTTAGAGCAATCATTCCGAGCTTAATGCGGCATGGTAGACGTCCATGTTCATTTTACGCTCTGTATTAATTTTCAAACAATTAAGACCTATATTTGTTCTAGAACTACAACCTTTATAGAAGGATTACAACCTCAGAAGAAAGGTTTGTGTATTTGCTCATTTTTCTATGTGTTGCTTCCACCTTCACTCAAACGCAGCACTACTGTATCTGTCGCTTGGATTCTAGCAGAGTTGCCAGTTTTCGTGATTTGATGTCTTCGCTTTTAATCATTAAACATGTTGGGACTGCAGGGTAATACATGATCCCTCTTGTATATTGGCTGTATAAAATCACAAGGTGGACACTTCTTTTAGCATAAATCCAGCTTTGCCAGAATTATGACTTATAGATGCAAAATCGTTATAAAGATTTTGTCCTAGAAATTTGGAGTTCCTAAAAAACTAACATATTTAGCAATCCATTATGCAATAAGAGATCTGTGTTGCTGATAATCACGTAGTCATTCCAAAATATTCTAGAGTTCATATGAGTCGTCAACCTGGAAGCACCGTCAGGCCTAGCTCAGGCCTCCACGAGTCATATGACTACAAACGACTACCTGTTGATTCATGGACACAGCTGGGTGCCGGAGCCTGGGCAATGGTGTATGGGAACATGCATAAATGACGTAGGATTTATGGTGGGGAGAGGGGTTTGAGAAGTTGTACCCGGCCATATATTAGGTAAACTACGCTACGCGGTTGTGGGCGGGGGGTAGGGGCGTCTATAATTACTCAAAAATGTAACGCTATTTATGGATGATCTATAACCAGCACCTGGAGGAGTTGTGTTGCGAACAGTGTTCGACTGGCAACCAGCGGCTGGGGTGCATGACGTTAGGCATAAATATTTTTGGCATATGGACGCTAGGCATACATAATGAGCATATTGTATGACAGACATAAGGAACGATAGCAATGTCTCCCCTAATTTTTTAAACTGTGTTTCATGGCAAAGTTTAGAAAAATGTACGTTATGGAATGTCAGAGTAGACTGCTAGTATGTAACACGAGCTGACGCTTTTGATTTAAAATTTATATGGGGATATTGGTTGAAATGTATGGAGAAATAATTAAAAAAATAATTGCAACAAAATACAAGCAGCTTATACAACGTAGCAACTACATTGCCACTAAAAATAAAAGTTCATATTTTCCACAGGCCAACATCCAGTATCGTGTCTTTTGGTTGTACAACCACTATCTGAACGTTTCAGCACTTTTTGACGCTTTTGGTTTAATGTTCATATAGGAGATTTGGTTGAAATTTTCAAATACAAAATGATCATATACATTCAAAAGCAAATATCTCTATTAAACTAACTGGTTTCATGATGCAATCTTCAGCAAAATTGTTACTCATTGATTGAACTACTAGTTTTGAAAATCTAAATTAAATTGATTATAAGGAAACTTTTTTACGATCGATAGAGTGTAGGAGAGTCATTTTTTCATGTATTTCATCCAAATTCCCCATAAAAAATTCAAACCAATCGTGCCAGCTCGTGTTACATTTGAATTAGCTGAAATTTTCAGGGAGTGGTTTTTTCACCTAATGGCATAAATCTAGGGGTTGGCCTAAATTTGATCTTTTATGTTTGTGGGCCATTCTAATGTCAGAGGCTCGAGAAAATTAAAATTAATCAAATGAAAAGTCCCTGTGTTCATTCTCTTTTACATATATGCATGACCTACCCCAAATTAAAAAAAAAATGCGCTTTTGGACACTTTAAAAATAAAAAAAAACATAGTTTTTAGAATTAATACATCATTTCAGAGGTTTTTGAGTATTTATAAACAAACAAAAGATATTTCCCAGCGAGCGCCTGGGTGTGCGAAAATCACATCAAGTTTCGATTTTATCGCTGAGATATATTAAAAGTCTAAACAGGGGAGCAGTTCCACGCCAAATGACGAATCGGAAAAACTTGACCTTCTCTGATTTGCTTTAAACTTTGTATACTTGTGTTTTATGGGCAATCATTCACATTTGAAAAAATTACTAAATATTGTAAAAATTAAAAAAATTGTGTTAAAATATATCAAAAATCCCATCGACAACTAAAAAAAAAGCCCAAAAGAAATGCATTTTTTTTTTATTGACACTTGAAAATTGACAAAGTTTGTTGAACAAGGCATATCCAAAATGTTAAGCAACCTATTGGATTTGACCGCCATAATGAATTTGTATAATAAAATGCGATTTTAATAAGGCTTTTTCTAGGGGACTGTTCATAAGCTACGTAGACCTATTTTGAGAAGTTTTAAATCTTAAAATGCTCAGTAAATATTTAAAGTACGCTCCCTAAAATAGAGGAAACTGTACATTAAACATTTGGAAAAGCTCCTTAGTATGCACAGCTTTGCACCATTTTGAAGAGCAATTGTACCATATATCATCGGAGAAGCTGCTGTAGAAAGTTTAATAAGTATCATGAAATCAGCTGAAATGTTCAGTATAAATCATTGTGTGTATTTGTGCATTTTAAGGAGATTTTTTTTACTTATTAAGGAACATCGTCATTGTTTAATGATTCATTTACCTTTTTACCAACCCTCACCAACTCCCCCCCCCCCACTAAAGTGTCTACGTGATTTATGAACAGCCCCTAGTGTGGGTGTATTTTACAACCCCTGTTCTCCACTGCTATATAGATCTGTATTGAGGTCACCAGACATAGTGCATATTTGATCAAATTGTGTTTTGCTATGGATTGACGGGAAAACTTTTAAGTTTGTATGGGAAAATGCGTGTAAAATTGAATAAAACTATTAATTTGCATGCAAAAAATTAAAAAATTTCTCAATTTTAACCCAATCTATGATTGCGGAAACTATGTAGAACAAGCTTGTTCAAGAACACAAATCAACTCGCCTTCTGTGAAAAAAAAACTTATTAATCTTTTACTTTAGGCCAAATTCTTCGCGCATACGTACAGGTGTATGCATAAGCTTGTAGGTATGCTTGGAGGACTTGGTCTAAAGTAAAAGTATCATAACTTTTTGCACAGAAAACGAATCGATTTGAGGTCTTCAACAAACTTGTTCTTCCCTGACTCTGCCAGCGTAGTACAAGCCCTCGACTCTCATCTAGCTAAACATTCATGGATTCAAGCCATCCAAAATACGCACCCAGAAATACCACCTTTATCTGGACACATTGGCATTCGCAGAAACCAGGAGGCAGACCATCTAGCGGCCTCCGGAAGACAAGCCTGCAATTCATGGTCAACCTCACGGTCCCAATCGAGCGACCTATTCATTAGAAAAATTAAGGGCAACACTCGTAAGCGGGAGCATCCTTTGGACCACCGAATGAAGGTGATCATGTTGAGGCTCAGAATGGGTCACACCAGAATATCACACAATTTCTCCGGGAACGGGCCTTTCCGGAAATTTTGTGAACTCTGTCGAACGCCTTACTCGGTGGAACACATTATCTGCCATTGCCCATTATATGAGGGTCCCCGTGATTGCTACGACATTTCAGGCAGCATCAGATATGCACTCAGCGACGACCCGGCCAGGACTGCGACACTAATGTGCTTCCTGCTTCGTGAGGTCGCCTTCTTTGACCAAATCTAATCTCCTCACCTTAAAACCTGACCACCACAACGCCAATGGATTCACTCTATTCACCAAATTGAATTACGTTCTACGAGCCTACGCTGCTTTATCGCAACGAAACAGGACCTTCCACATCACAATGACTCCCGCTATCCACACAACAACTCTCGAATATCTCGCAAAAGGATACGACTAAGGAAAACTACTAGGCAACAAGATGACTCCAAATTTGTAAAAGAACCACTCTGTATTAAGGGGACCCCCTCTGGGGCCACACTTATTTCTGGAAGCCCAGGATCCCCTACATACAACTCTCTACTTTGGGGAGTTTGCTTCTGGAATTTCCAGCCTTTCTAACTAGGGAAACCTCTTTCTGAGGTTTTCAGAGACGATCCAGCCCACGGCAGAAAGACTCTTTAATAAAGAAATCTAAATCGAACAAACTTGTTCTGCATAGTAAAGTCAATGTCAATGCTCATGTTTGAGCAACATACATTTTCCCTTGCAAACTTTAATTGCAAACGCCAATCCAGATCGCAACTAAATTCGATTAAATTTTTCAGATTTGTTGGAGATCTTAGTACAGACCGAAAGAGTAGTGTGAAGTAAGGGGTTGTAAAGTTGATCCTCCGTAGTGGAAAGAAATTGAAAATCACATTTTATTGTAAAAATCCATTATGGCGACCAACTCTAATACTTCTTATTTCCTTTATTTAACGTCGGTCTCTGTTCCGCAATCTAGTGCCAATCACCGACGGACATCGATTGCCATCCATTGACGGCAATCGAATGTGCAGGAAGGCAGCTTACCTGCGTAGGATATCACACCCATTCAACACACATGGGCCGGGACCAACGGCTTTACTTCCCTTCCGAAGGAAGACGTGACCAGAGATTTTTATGCCTCAGAAAAATCCCACCGACCTCGGCTGGGATTGAACCCAGACCCATTGGGGTGTTAGAAAGCAGTCACGCTTACCACTACACCACCGGCGCCAGCTACCAACTCTAATACGGCTGCTAAACATTTTGAATATGGCAAATGAAAGCGCTAACTTTTTTCCTTTTCAGTGATATGCAGATATTAAGATTTTTCTTAATAATTTTCAAAGATCCTGTCAGTTAAATTATAAACACTCCCAATTATAAGTTTGGGGTCACCCTTGAAAAAAGATGTAAATGATTTTAGCTCATATCTCTGTCATTTTACGACCGATTTTGGTTCTTTATAGGTAATTTCAAAGGTATTTACTGAATTTTTTTCGAAGGTAACTCGTTTAATATATTTTACAATTTTTGTGTACTAAAACTTCTCCTAAAGTTACACCATCTTCCAAAATTCACACTGAATATTCATGGCTGATTTTCTCAGAATTGGGTCGGTCAATTTTTGAATTGAAAGTGGTAGTAGAACCAGTGAAAATTTTAGAATATACATTAAATCAATAAAATAGTTATTCAAGTCTTCGATCTAAAGTTTGGAGTCACCCCACAGTATAGTTTGTCACTGTTTGTAAGTATGATTGAAGCTTTAGAATACAAAAATTGGAAAATATGTTGAGCCACATACCAACCTAGTAAGATATATGAATTGCCTTTCAACTACTGCATAGAGATCAAAAATTGGACACAAAATGGCAGAGTTTTCAGATAAAGTGAAGAGCGAAATACGGTTTATAGAAAATCACCGAATCGTTGGGTTATTTTTAAAGACTATCAAAAAATCTGTTCACCAAACTGATTACTGAATCTTCAGCTGATAATAATAATTCTTCAAGCTGTTCTGGATAAAAAGTATGGATTTTAAGATTGACATCTATAAACGCTTTTACATTTAGTGAAATTCCAATACTATCACGATAAAGAAGCAAAAAAAGAGTGCTTTAATCCAAATTTGGTCCAGACGAAATTAACTCAGAAGGAAATTCAGAAGGTTGTTAGAGCAATAATCCATGAAGCCAAAAGCTTTCGAGATCAATCAAGAAGTGCTCTGGTCCTACATATTTTTGACATGAGGTGATGTTAACTCCTATACAAGTATTCATACATGGGAAAAAATCTGTTTCGAAATTCGTCAACCTTCAGTTACGAATTCCGGAACAAGTAAATTTTTCGTATACGAATATACACCATGAATAAAAATCATGGAATCGTAAACAATGCTCCACATGATAATCGTAACGCCTGCGTTACAGTGCACCGGGTACTAGCAATGGCAACAGAACTCATAGAAGCGTGAATCCTGTATTGAAAATCAAAATTTGCACTGGAGCCGGCTCCGCTGTTCACTCCGAAGCTAGACAAAATTACTGCTGGGTGTTTACGGGCACTACGTTTACCAATTCTGCTGCCACCGCTCGCTGCTGCTACTGCCGGAATATTTCATATCTTGCTGATACAAGTGAACTCGCACCTTGCCTACCAAACAACTGGTCATAAACAACGACTGAAAATGACAGCAGCAGTACTGCTCGTGATTCAAGTTCACGGTAGTAAGAACAAAATCACGCTTCACGAAATCATGATTTCAGTTTGAATTTTATATGGCGTTACGATTTTTTTGGTTTGCACTGGATAGGTGTGAACTATGTTCATGGAATTGTATTTACATTCTTGAAAATCCAAATTAAGTGATCACGTTTCCAGAGACCAAGTCATGAATTCAGATGAACTAGCAGTTTACGGAGTCATGATATTGGTTCACGAATAACGGAACGGTTTTTTTTGCGTGTACCATACAAGTACCCTATCCTATCCAATTAATTCAGACTTACGAGTTCGGAAAGCAATTAAATCTGCCCAGGATTGAAAATTTCCGATAATTATCCGTCTGGATTAGGCTTCTTCGACTCTCACTTTTGAATTCATACTTCTCCAAAACCGCCCCCACCAAGCGCCGTCTAGTGCGCTAGGTCAGAAAGCTCATTATAATAAAATGCCTCATCTAGCACCCCCTCGCCGACGCCTCGCTCATGTGCGCACGTGCTCGCAAATAATTGAATCAAAACATAAGCAGCAAAAATTAGCCCCAAAGTCAATGCTATATTTGACAGGCCTGGTGCTTGTAGAGTAGTTGGAAAATCTCAAATAATTGGAGAAAACAGCCACTACCGGCGTACGGGGCTACAAAAATGCGGCAGTCATCGTGTATGTATTATAGGAGGAAGTAAGCCAAGAAACACCACCTGCTCTTCGAGTTGGATTTAGGTTGCAGTGATTTACACGTCGCGCTATGAGTGGGTTTGATGATTTCCTCTGATTTCGGTTATTTACACGATTCGACCGACCCGTTTTGATTTGTGGTCGGGGTCAGTTGATTTATGATTGACCCATTCATTGATATGCGGCAGTAGGGTCGGTAGAAAGAGGATCGATGTTCACAGGTGAGTCACTTTCCGACGAACTACTCCAAGTGCATTCATTCAACTTAGCAAAGCAAGCATTCCTAGGAAAGTAAACAAAGCGATGGCCTCCTAGCGAATGACCAACCAACGACCAGTCAGTGTTATTAAGGTAATATTCTAGCGAAAGACGTTGTTCGGTGAATAACATTAGAAATGGTAACGAGTAGAATCTGCAGTGCTTGCCTTTCCGGCGAACATGACTTGGTGATTCGAAACTATTGCCACTTCGGTGAAACAGAAAACATTTCCAATGTGGAGCTTCTTTGGCCCGGTGGTTTCCTACCTGGGCACAATTTGTGATGCAATGGGAAATGAATACCTAATGAAGCGATTCGCCCAACTGAATACAATCTAAAATGCAAATTAGCCAGTTTAGTTTCTTTTAGTAATAATTACACGGCACAAGCCGATGCTGTGACGACGATGGCTAGGTGTTTATTTTACAGGGAGCTTAACGTTTTTTTTTCCGATGCTGATGTAAAAAAGCGCAACATTTAATATACTAATTGTTTTGCCTATGGTTTTTGTACGACTCCTTTAAGAAATGCTGTGTGAGTGTGTTTAGCGTCGCCGTTATCTCTTGCTTGAAAGGAGCAGAAGCTTATCGCCATGATAGCCAGCAAGCAAATAGTCCACTACCGCGAGACCAGGGTGCCTCAGCTAATTAAAACACTCTCTCGCGTAGGATCATAAAATAATTGAGAATTCGCGGACGCCCACGATGTGCGGCACACAGCAAAAAAATAATTTTGATATCACATCAAAGTGGATGCACTACAATCATGTCGAAAATTTCATGTAATTTTTATGACCACATAAATAAACAAATGCAGTAAAAGCAGCGTAATGTCAGTTCATGCATTGTATTAATGATAATTTTGTCCTTTTTAGCAAGTAATATTACACCATATTTTCGACATGATTGTAGTGCATCCACTTTGACGTGATATCAAAATTATTTTTTTGCTGTGCAGTAAACTTGTGTGGAAATCGCACCCCGAAAGAGTCGGTTACACAGTAGCGTTATCTAAAGCACCATATTTATTTGCATTTAAATCGCGTCAGGTTGGTTTCCACCATGGCGCACAGATATCTCACCATGAAAGTCAGAAACCATGTCGCCAATGGAGTTCATATTTTCGGGTACCTCTACCAAGATAAGAGACAACAAAAGCGGCATATACCCACACTCGGTCGAAATTAGATTCATGGATAGTAATAAATGGGGAAAAAACTTGAAGTGAGCTTGTTATGATTTTACGGAAACGTCATTAGTCGCGCTCGCGCTCAGCTGACTGACCACCACCAACCGCCAGGGACAATGCAGAAAAATGGAAAGCGTGCGAAACTCCTACTTACCTGATCTAGTGCCATGCTGCACTACACCAGAGAGTGTAACAATTTTGGGCCATTGTTTTCGCCGACAACAAAGGCGAATTTTGATTTTAATTAACCCAAATTTGCGAACACGTGCTAAAGCCAATACTGAAACCGGTTTCGGTTTTCTGGGCTTGATGGCGGCGTAGTTATTTTGGAGCTAAGAGGCGTGGGTTTTGTTTTGCTCATCACCAGTGGAATTTAATCTGTTTTGAGACTCGAGAATGTTAACACCACACAATCAGAATTGAAACGGTTTTCGATAGGAAAATTATGCATGTTAGTATGGTGATTGAATTTGATGAATGCATATAAATTAAGAAACTGTATTGCTTTGAATTGTGTATATTTATATTCAGAAGGTTTTTTGTTTTATCATAGAGACTTTCAGGCGTAGAAAATTTTGTGATGAGAGAGTTGAAACTTTATAAAGTAAATATTTATTTGATGAGGGATCAATACAGCTTACACTGATATAAATAACAGGTGAAGAGATCTTTAAAACTTGGAATTATGAAATTTGTTATAGTTTCAAAATCACCTAAAAATTCTAGAGGCCACTGCACAGTGGGCCAGATATGTAATCTAGCTAGAAAAAATAATAGCTCCTCGGGGTGACGTTTTTACAATTTGATGTCTTCGGCAAAGTTGCTCAGCTATACAAGCATATATAAAAATTCTGAATTTTGATAGTGATGTAAACATTCATTCACGTAAACTTTTTTTTTTTTTTTCCTTTGGTTTGTTTTTTCCGTCGATCTTGTTTTCCGTGCTGAGCACCAATGCTACCGACGTGCCAGGAAGGCAGCTCCCACACCTGGACCCTACCTATCAACCCATCAAACTCATGAACCGGGGACCAACGGCTTTACTTTCCATCCGAAGGAAGGCGTGATCAGAGATGTTATGCCTCAGAACATCCCGGCGGCGCCGACTGGGATTGAACCCAGGCCTGCTGGGGTGAGAGGAAATCACGCTTACCACTACACCACCGGCGCCGTTATTCACGTAAACTTGTATTTCATTTCACGCAACCGAGCAACCTGTAAACAATGTTGCATGAATTTTCTCAGAACTTTACATGATATATAATGTAAACTTATATGATATGTGACGCTCCATTTATGTGCATCATACTGAACAGAAATTTACTCTGTGAGGTCTACATTGCAAATGAAACATTTTAGTACGCTGGATTGCCGGCGCCGGTGGTGTAGTGGTAAGCGTGACTGCTTTCTCCCCCCAATGGGTCTGGGTTCAATCCCAGCCGAGGTCGGTGGGATTTTTCTGAGGCATAAAAATCTCTGGTCACGTCTTCCTTCAGAAGGTAAGTAAAGCCGTTGGTCCCGGCCCATGTGTGTTGAATGGATGCAATATCCTACGCAGGTGTGGAAGCTGCCTTCCTGCACATTCGATTGCCATCAATGGATGGCAATCGATGTCCGTCGGTGATTGGCACTAGATTGTGGAACAGAGACCGACGTTAAATAAAGGAATGAAGTACGCTGGATTATTATTTGAGCAGCTTTATTTGTATTTTTCGAACGGAGTAGACTTGGTTTCTTTGACAAAGTTGGCTATGACAAAAATTTACCAAAGACGTTGAAACCATCAGAGCAAATTAATGTCGAGTTTTAGCGGATTTTGTAAAACTACATTCTGAATCTAGTTTAAGCTGATTTTTAATTTTTATTTGTCCTGAACATATTTTAATCACAATTTTTTTCCTGACACATAAAGGGTGTCCACGATGAAATTGCCACACTATGAAATTGCTCTAACTTTTTAACCGTTGGGTAGAATTTAATGAAAATTTTTGGTGGATTTAGTTCATAGTGCATTATTTACATCCTGCAAGTTTTAAAGTCCTGTGATCAAAACTCGCGGAAATGGAGTCGAAAGAACAGCTCGTGCGTGATAAAATCTTGCGCATTCATCACGAGAACAAGGATCTCTCGCATCGTTCCATCGCTAAAACGTTGGGAATCGCGAATTCCACGGTGTCGCGAGTGATTAAGCGGTTCGAGGAACGGTTGACCATCGATCGGAAGCCCAGAAGTGAAGGAAAAAGTATTCCATACAACACCAAAAATCACAACCGCGTAGTTGGGGCCTTCAACCGAAATCCGAACGCCTCCGTTAGGGATGTGGCTAAGAAGCTGCACCTAAGCCGAAGTTTTGTCCAGAAGGCCAAAACTAAGGCTGGGCTTCGAACGTTCAAGGTACAAAAGGCCCTTAATCGCGACGAGAAGCAGAACAAGTCCGCCAAAACCCGTGCCAGGAAGTTGTACCTCAACATGCTGACGAAAGTTGAATGCTGCATCATGGACGACGAAACATATGTGAAGGCCGACTTCAAACAGATCCCCGGCAACCTGTTTTTCACGGCCAAGGATAAGTTCAGCGTTCCGGAGCATGTCCGCACTCAGAAGATGTCCAAATTTGCGAAGAAATTCCTGGTTTGGCAAGCCATCTGCACGTGCGGGAAGCGGAGTGCACCTTTCGTGACCCAGGACACGATGAACGGACAGGTGTACATAAAAGAGTGCCTCCAGAAGCGGCTGCTTCCTCTCCTGAAGGCCCACAACGTCCCAACAATCTTCTGGCCGGATTTGGCCTCATGCCACTACTCCAAGGACGTACTGAAGTGGTATGCGGACAATAAGGTCAATTTCGTGCCGAAAATGTTCAACCCTCCCAACACTCCGGAGCTCCGCCCCATCGAGAAGTACTGGGCGATTATGAAGCAGCACCTTCTTAAACGACCTAAGGTAGTGAAGACAGTCGAGGAACTGAAGAAAGTATGGGTTTACATGCAAAAAACGGTTGATTCACAGGTTGTGCAGAATCTTATGGCCGGGGTTAAGGCCAAGGTGCGGGCATTTGCGTATGGACTGTAAATAAAATACGAGTAAAATGGTAAAATGAAGTTTATTAGCTATTTCTCAATCCCTGAAAATTTGATGGCAATCGGATGAAAACTCGAATTTTGCGAATCAATTTTGTGTGTGGCAATTTCATCGTGGACACCCTTTATAGGGTAATATGAGGTAAGATGAGTTTATGCAATTTTTAATACATTTTGAAAATATTTTCGTGGATTTATTATGCAGCATTGCTATTTCAGACATTGCACTAACAATATTCCTTAACAAACCCCAAAAAAATAGAAGAGAAAGATTTTTTGAAAGCCAAAAGGTTATCTTGCCTCGGAAGTGCATCTTATGCCACCTTACCCTATTCAAACGCAACATTTTGTAGAAAATTGTTCATATGCTTAGCAATGTTTTTCAACTTTACAAACAAACAATGGAACAGGCTTCAGCATGATAAGTAACTAATCAGACAAATCCAAATCAGGTCTATTATCTTCTGTATTTCTTTGGAATAATTTTGATAAACCTTCTTTCATGCGAGAAGAGTCATGATTTAATTTAATGAACAATAAGAGATCTTCAGCGTAATTACCAATCCATCAGAAGAATTTCCAATATATTCAGGAGTTATAGTGTAGGTAGGCCCATGATTTTCTGAAGGACTTCGGAAAAATCCTAAACAAACTACTCTTGTGAGCAGGGTTACTTCCACTCACTTGCTATAAAAAAATGTTTTTCAGAATCATGAAATCATGAATTGGTATAATGATAATAAGTATTTGTAAGCTTCAAGAAAATTTTGTAAAATACGTGTTTGACAGATCAAATCTGTCAAACTTGCTTTTAGTGCGTCGCAATAAGCGATTTTACGACTCGTGAGCTCTCACGAATCATAAGATCGCTGATTGTGACGCCCAGAAAACCAAATTGACAGGTTTTATGAATCAAACACATACTTTACACGCTTTTCTTATAACTTACAAGTACAACATATCATTATATCATCTAATGATTGCATAATTCCGAAAAATATTTTTTTATAGCAAGTGAGTGGAAGCAACCCTGCTTGTGAGAATATCTTAGAGACATGATTTGATTTTTTAAGCAATTAGAGGTCTTTAGGACAATAATTAACTAACCATAAATATCAAGACATTATAGTGCAGGTCTATGATCTTTTGAAGTTCTTTGGAATAAATTTTGATCGACCTTGAGAGAATACCTAATAGACATGGATTGATTTATTGAACAATATGAAATCTTCAGAATAATTATCAATCAACCAAATCAATCAAAATATCCAAAGACCAGATTGTAGGTCTCAGATCTTCTGAAGGTCAATCTTTTAAATTTGTCGAAACTCTCAACGGAATCCCTTTATGAAGAGCTTTGAGTGTGTTGGTTTATTTATATCCTTTAAATTCCGTTATAATTGCTTATATTTTGACATATACGCGTATTTCGTCTACTACTTGCAGACTTCATCAAAGCCAAGTAAGTGTTCACTCGGCTGTCGACAAAAGCAGACCACTCTCGATGTGTGCTACGCGATCGTCTGTTTTCTCGGCAGCAACCATTGTGTGGTCCTCCTCATTGTTCTTCATCAGCAGTTCTTTCGGTCGATACGTCGTCGACTTTGGAAAGCAACCGTTTCGTGATGAGTGTGTGAGTGCTGACCACGTTTTGCGTCCATTGCTGTAATGGACGCGCTCTGACCCTCGTTGGCGTACAACAATTTGCCAAACAATGAAACTACTGGAAGTAACGGCGCCGGTGGTGTAGTGGTAAGCGTGATTACCTCTCACCCCAGCAGGCCTGGGTTCAATCCCAGTCGGCGCCGCCGGGATGTTCTGAGGCATAACATCTCTGATCACGCCTTCCTTCGGATGGGAAGTAAAACCGTTGGTCCCCGGTTCATGAGTTGATGGGTCGATAGGTAGGGTCCAGGTGTGGGAGCTGCCTTCCTGGCACGTCGGTAGCATTGGTGCTCAGCACGGAAAACAAGATCGACGGAAAAAACAAACCAAAGGAAACTACTGGAAGCGGCTCCAGTTCTGATGGAGGAGGCTTTTTGGATAGCGGAAGATAAAGTGTTTATTGTGTTGTACCTTTTGACTATATTTTTAAGATATATTGTATAGTCACCAAGAATCCTCGGCTGTGTAAAGTTAATTCGGTTGAGCATTATCAAATAAATTAATGAACACAAAAAAAAAATCAGTGCCAAGTACTCAACACCACTGAAGAATACATCTTTTAACTACGAGTTATATACTAATCAATAGGTACTCAACATTAGCAGGTACCCACTGTGTCTACGATGGTACCTTACCAATTAGGCTAACAACGTACGCAGCCATCGCAACTTTATTACTACTGTCCAAACCGTGGGTTACTGTCGGAGTTCACGGATCGAGGATTATCTTCGGGTTGCTGAGAGCCTTGAGAGGAATGAATCGTCAACAATATGTGATCTCTTCTAACGAAGCAGAGATCAGTCATCACTCGATCACCGTCGGATACGATCGAAAAGGGCAATGCCCTCGCGCAAAACCAATTTTAAATTGTTTATAGTTAAGAATAAATGTTGCTTTATAATAAAATTTTTTATGTAAATCCTTTAAATTTGTCGAACCTCTGAACAGAATCCTTTTATGAAGAGCTTTGAGTGGGTTAGTTTATTTCCTTAAAATTCCGTTTTAATTGCTTATCTTTTGACAGATACGCGTATTTCGTCTACTACTTGCAGACTTCATCAGTGCCAAGTACTCAACACCACTGAAGAATCCATTTTTTTTATCTACGAGTTATATACTAATCAATAGGTACTAAAAAATCAGCAGGTATCCACTGTCATGTCAAAATTTACCTAACCAGGAACCTAAATTCAGTCTCCAACAGGTAGTAAACTATTAATAAAGTGAATTTAATGTGTTAAGTGTAGTGTTTTGTAAAAACTGAAGTTGCTTGCTACATGGCAAAAATATACCGAAATGGTGCCGTGCCGTGCCAATCAACTAGATGAATGTTTCAGATATCAAGAAACATTATTGTTGGTCCATGGTCTTCTTAAGTTTATCGGAATAATTTTAATCAGCTTTCTTTCTTGCGAGAATATCTAAGAGTCAATATATAATTTACTGAACAAAAAGAGATCTTCAGAATAATTTCAAATCAATCAGGAAAATTGTCACATTATTCAGAGATCGTGCTGTGTGTGTGTGTCCTATCCTCTATCCCTCACCCAGCCGGGGGCGTTGGACAAGTAGAACTTCGAATAATTTGATCAAATCTCATGCTCCGTAATGGTGTCCTTTATGTTATGAAGACCAGTACTTCAAAAAGGGTAACGTTTGAGGCAAGACAGGGTGTCCTCAACAAGTTAAGGGAACAGAATGCACTAGATGTCAACAACAGGTACAGCAAAACATCACATAGACGCCCTTATTCACACTAACTACTCAGGGGGTAGAAGGTCAAGAAGAGCCACCGCCGCCAACTAAAGCTTGAACCGGGTACCTGGGACTCCCACGATATACCCGCGGCAGTGGTCAGCAGACGATTCCCTGTGCGTATTTAGTATGTAATATGTTTTATTTGGATACACAAAATGTTTGAAGCCATGCGTCATCTAAACCATAATTTGCATCACCATAAATACACTCTTCAACAATCTTCAACTGTAACGTACTTACCAAATCATTATACCCGGGAGCGCATTCCCGATGCTTCCACGCATATTTTTCTCTAGTTATTTTTAAATAATTCCTCCTCCAGCGATTCCAATCACACAAGAACTAAATATCACTTTTCTTCGTTTTTCTTTTTCAAGTCACTCTGTGCACAAAAGCAATGCACATCGCAAAACCGTAACAATAGATCAGCGCCGTTCAAATCAAATTATCGCGCCCGGGACACAAAAACTATTCAAAACTCTTATTCAGAGATCATAGTGCTGGTCCTAATGTCTTCTGAAAGTCTACGGCAACATACTTGATAAACCAACTTTTGCGGGATCTTCTAAAAGACATGGTTTGATTTACTTATCAACTAGAGGTCTACAGAACAATAAGTAAATATGCAGAGACCATAGCAGCTCCCACACCTGGACCCTACCTATCGACCCATCAACTCATGAACCGGGGACCAACGGCTTTACTTCCCATCCGAAGGAAGGCGTGATCAGAGATGTTATGCCTCAGAACATCCCGGCGGCGCCGACTGGGATTGTACCCAGGCCTGCTGGGGTTAGAGGTAATCACGCTTACCACTACACCACCGGCGCCGTTAACAATAATAGGTCTTCGGAATAATTAAAACCTATCAACCACAAGAATTTCCCACATATCCAGATACCATAGCACTGGTCTATGTTCTTCTGAAAGTCTTTGGAAAAAAAACTCCTGATCCACCTACTATTGGGAGGAGAGACATGATTTGAGTTAATGAATAATTAAAGATTTTCAGAATGATTACCAATGAACCAAAGAATTGCCAAAATATTCCGAGAACATTATGCAGTACCAAGATCTTCTGAAGGTCTTTGGAATAATTTTTTATCAATTTTACTCTTCCGACAATTACTAAGATACACGATTTGATTTATTGAACTACCGTATGCGTGATAATGTTTGCACCATTGAGCAATGTCAAAATTAAAAAAAATTCTCAAAAATTTCGTTTTCGAGTTTTTTTTATTTATTCAAAGGGAGGATGTTTCCACTTGCTGCAATTACGGCCTCCACCAGGCATGGCAAATCATTTACATTCATTTCGTGCATTCATTTACATTCATTTGACTCTAACTGTTTTCATCAACAGAATTCCATGAAATGATGTATGAAGCTTTTGTAGGTTTTGACATTAGCTACAAACTTTTTCAATAACTCAAATCTGTATATCTTATGCATGATGAACCGGGGCGAACAGAATTTACCTTTGTTTTTCAGTGAATGTAAATTACATTCACTGAAAAATAGTAACAAGTTCTGCACGCTCTAGTTCGTCATGCATAAGAGGTACAGATTTGATCATCATTATCAACAAAAGTTGTAGTTAATATTAAAACCTACAAAAGTTTCATACAACATTTAACGGAATTCTGTTGATGGAAAAAGTTAGAGGCAAATGAATGTAAATTAATGCACGAAATGAATGTAAATGATTTGCCATGCCTGGCCTCCACACGCTTCCGGAATACACGGCAGGTAATAATGTAGTCTGGATCCATTTATCTCCAGGTACGGGTCAATGTTTGTCTGAGGCTTGCTGTACTCGGGTGGCGTTTAGAACAGGCCTTGGCCTTCATGACGCGCCATATTGAGTAATCCAGCGGATTAAGATCGGGGCTGGATGGCGGCCACATATCCTTCGCCCAGAACGTGCAACTAATGTTCCTGCAACCACTTCTGAGTGCGGTTCGAGGTGTGGCACGGAGCCCCATCTTGTTGAAATACAACATTTGGCTTCGGACCGTACTGTTCTTTGATCCACGGAAGAACATACTTACTTAAAATCCCGATGTAGACCTCCGTGTTGACCTTGTCGCCTTCTGGAATGAACACCGGGTTCATTTTCTTGCCATCGGAAGCCACCAATCCAAATACCATAACGCTAGCAGGATGCTTGGTCAGATACACGTTCTTGTGCTCGTCGGTCGCGTCTTTTACCGGAAGAGAACTAATATACCGGTCGGTTCTGGAATTTGATACGGAATTGACGGTAAATCTGAACAGGATTACCGGATTTTTTCGCTTAAGGAAGTTCAAGATTTCCTTGCATCGTTCGACTCGTAGCTCCCGGATGCGGTTGGTAATCATGTGAGTTTTTTTTCATGCCCTGGACTTCACCCCGCAATCTTTCTTTACGATCTTCCGTGCCGTAAAGTCACTGATCCCGTGTTCCTTTGCCATTTTCCTTATTGCAGCGATAACCCTCGGAACCCGAGCTAATCTCGCACGACCTGTGGCCACCTTCGCGGATAGTTGTTCTTTCTTTTCTCAGTCTAAAACCCTTTTGACGGTCCACCGGGACACTCCCACGGCGATTGAAATGTCTTTTTGCGACATTTGCACGTGGGATAAATCACGAATACGCTGCCACTTCGTCATGGTGCAACTCTCAAACTAAGCACATCATTTTCTTTTATACACAGCCTACTACGGTATGAGCTATAGGTTACATGCATGCAAAGAAAACCAAGGCATTGCATGCACAGGTGAAACGGGAACCTAATTTGTACGATGGTGAAAACGTTATCACGCATTTGGTATTATATAAGTCTTCAGACTAATAAATAACTAACCAGAAAAATCCAAAGACCATAGTGAAGTTCTTTAAAAAAATGTTGATTAACTTTCTTTCTTGTGAGATTATCTAAGAGCCATTTCTTTTAGACTTGCGGCCATTCGTTTGCTATAAAAAATATATTTAATTTATGACATCATTAGATGATACGATGATATTTTGCACATGCAAGATTCAAGAAGCTTTCATACAGTATGTGTTTGATACATGAAACTTGTTTTGAGAGAGTCATAATTGAATGATCAATGAATATTAATTCTTTATGAATAGTGAATATTCAACGATAATAAAATTGCTGATTGTGGCTCACTAATAGCAAAACTGACTGTTGCTATGTGCCAAACACATAAATTACATCCTCTCCTTTCTTGCAAATTACAAGATCATCATAATCGCAATTGATTTCATAATGCTGAAAAAAAAACAAATTTTATAGCAAATTAAGAATGAATATGCATCGATCATAAAATTGTTACTCTCTGAAAGCGAAATTGACAAGTTTTATTTGTCAACCACATACTTTACAATCTCTTCTTTTAACTTTCAAGTACACAATATCTTCTGAACATTTATTGATTTCATAACTCCGAAAACTTTATTTTTACAGCAAATCGATGGCAGCAACCTTGGCAAATACGGAACTACACAGCTGCCTAGTTATTGTTTTTATAGTTTTCTGAAATATGTAGATCACTCACTTCCTCCATGTGGCTTACCAGCCATTTTCAGTTGATCATATTGAGGTACATTGATGTACATAAGAATTATTGCAGAACCTGATCCTTAATATGTCTGCTCTACAGTAGGAATATATTTTGAGTCTACCATTTCCCATCATTTGAATCGCAAATATGTTAGTGCAACATGTAGAGAATCGCGCTACATGTCGCATTACATTTCAGTGACGCCAGATGATTTTCTACAAAATCACCAACTTTCTGATTCCGATGGAGCCTTAAACAAACATATTTTGCTTTGTCAGGTGCTACTAATTTATCTACATATACCAAACCAAAAACCCACTCTGTGCTTCGGGATATCAAACAGCCCAGTCTGCCTTGAAATAATAAACAAAACTAAAACTACTTTTGCTGCTGTGAATCTTATGCCCACTTTAAAGGTCAACCCATGTATTTGCATAGTGTTCAAATAAGCTTTGAACATATTTTTCAACCTATCGTCAGGTTCGATGTAAACGAGCTCGGTATCTTTGCTTTTTCTCGGTAGTAAACCCAATCACCATCAGAAATATACATAAACACCTGCAGGGTATTTGGTTATAAATACATTTGTTTGATTGTCGTTTCTTAATGTGAAAGCATGGTACGACGGAAAGGGGAGGGGCGTCTCCCGCATCAATAAAACATACTCTCCCCATCATAAAATTGCCATTTGATGCATCACTACTGATTACGTGCCGTTGGACAACGTTTGGTGGGTAGTCAAGCTGAAAATGGAAGGTAGTTCCTGTCGTAAGGCGTCAATGGCGAAAGTTCGGTAGGCGACAACAGATAACAGCTGATAGCATCAGCAATCAGTGTAGTACGACGCATAACATTGTGCTTTTTATACTCGTTCAGACCATTCAGACAACGCAACACCACCAACGTAGGTATGCATGTCGTCATTCACGATTTAGGGGATGGATATTTTCATTCCTTTGTCCAACCGGGGGACGATAAATAATAATTGATGACGTGCGTGTGAGATGTTCTGGAAAAATATGGCTCAACGGTGGTCATATTTCATCGAGGAAAATGTGGTGTCGATGATTTGTAAAGGCTATATTGTGACAAATTTAGTACACTGCTCGTTGTTGGGTGCGATTGAATCAGCTCCAAACGGGGAAGTGCAGTGAATGTGACCGTCACCGTCAAAACGAAAAAAGCAAACATTTTTTTTACGGCGGCAATGGCATTGAAAACACGTTTCGGTCGTAAACTAGTGAACGGGATGTGCCAAAGGGGTGTATAATGACATAATCCGCTGTCCAAACATTGAAGTCGGTGTTCGATGACCGGCTGGTAATTGAATGATCAAATTTGGTGCAGCTGGAACGGTCAGGTGGTAATTAAAACGGTACATCTGTAAGCTATTCAAGTTGAAGATAAAAGAAATATGCCGCCCTTTCAAAATTGCAATTAGTCAACGATTAATCATCAGTGAAAATTTAACACATTATAGTTTTCAACCTTACTCAATGCCCGATGAAGTTGATTCAATTTTAAACCTAGTAAAATCCTCCACTGAACTTGGCATCGAAACGATCGAAAGCCTCGTGATTTACTATCGTATTTCGTATCACTCATCAGATGCGACTTTCGAGAGGCCCTCCAATGATTGACATTCTACTACGAAACGTAATTTGTCATTTCCATTCAATCAATTAACCTCCAATCGTCGAGTTGACTACCAATATCTGTAATTGCAGTGTACCGAACCATCTCTGTCATGCACCAAGATTCAGCATACATTGCAAAAAGACAGAAACCGAGACAGCCAGACAGACTTCCTTCAACAGCTGAAGATCAAACAATTCGATGCCAACATTACAACTGGGCGAAACTGCTTTTGTCCACAATGGCTTAAGCCTCCGATTTCACGCAAATAATGATGATGGAGTTACTTTGCATGTGTCAGCTTCCTTTCGCGAGAAATCGGTGACTAAGGCCATTGGTTACAAAAGCAATTGCGCCCTTTTGAAATGTTGATTTTGATGAAGAATTATCTCCAGCCAATAATCAATCCCGGTACATACACATACCCATCACATTTCACTGGCATGGCTGACTGCTGTCGATTGCAGATTGCACGGTTTTCCTCAAACATTGATACGGTATGGCGGGTCGGTCCACTTGGCTTCGGAATTAAAACGGGACTTGTTACTCGTAAAATCACATACCATCAGCCCTGCTGAGAGGCCAAGGTGATTGGAACGACAGACAGACAGTACTCTCGGTCGGCAGGCACTCCACGTGAGATAATTGTTTATTTGTTTATTTGTTTATTTGTTATGGTTGCATCAACAGACTAGAAATAGTCCCAATGATGTGTTGTAAAAAATACAGATTATACAGATGACATACATATACTACAGTTACTACAGTTACAAACGAAAATAACTTGGAAAGCATTGTCAAGTTACTAAAAATTTATAAGTCTTAAATTTTACACTTAGCTGTTGGGTATCAAGCGCCTTCGGTCAGCAAAAAAGGCAGAGAATCTTCGGCGAAGCATATTCCGTGTCAAGTGGAAATCGAACATCGACGCTACTCGGTTGAACACTAGCTGCAAGCCGTAAATAGCGCTCCCTATGCTATAATTAGTTCGAAGAAGTGGAAGTCTCAGCATAAGACTGTTGCGTAGTGATCGAGGTTGAACATTAATGTTCACTTGTTGCAGAATTGCTTCGCAGTCAATTCTTCCTTGCAGAGTATCGGCGACGGTTAAGGCTCTGAAAACATCTCTTCGGATACGTAAGGGCTCGATATTGATCAATTGGCAGCGATTCTCGTAGCTTGGAAGACGAAGTGGGTATCTCCAAGGCAGCTTACGGAGCGCGAAGCGAAGAAAACGTCGTTGAACAGATTCAATTCGCTCGGCCCCATTATTGTAGTTCGGGCTCCAGACAGCAGAGCAGTATTCCAACGTAGATCGTACGAGAGAGCAATAGAGCGATTTCAAGCAGTAAATGTCCGTGAAGTTCTTAGTAATCTTGAAGACAAAGCCAAGCGTTCTGGACGCTTTGTCGACGACATACGATATATGGTGTGAGTATGTCAGCTTTGAGTCTAGAAAAACGCCTAAGTCTTTCACGCAGTGCACCCGTTCGATAGTCGTGCCTAGTAGTTTGTAGTTGAAAATAATCGGTTGTTTCTTGCGTGAGAAAGTAATAACTGTACACTTAGCTGGGTTGACCACCAGTCGGTTTAGACTACACCAGTCAGCAAAGATGTCAATCTGATTTTGGAGAGAACGGCAGTCGGCGAGTGAGCTGATGCGCAGAAAAACTTTCAGATCGTCTGCAAACGATAATCGTGGCTCTGTGATAACATGGTGAACGTCGTCGAAGTAGAGGAGAAATACCAATGGTCCCAGATGGCTGCCCTGAGGTATACCGGACTTTGCGCAGAAGCTTGCTGAGCGACAAGTACCCAAAGTTACTGTCAATTGGCGCTCCGTGAGGTATGAACGAAACCATCTCAAAAGATTTCCACCGATCCCTAGTCTATCAAGCTTAGCGATCGCAATTTCGTGGTTCAGCTTATCGAAGGCTGCCGTAAGATCTGTGTAGATAACGTCCGTTTGGGTCCGAGCAATCAAACTGTCTGTGATGTAAGACGTTAGGCACAGCAGGTTCGTAGTTGTGGAACGCCCAGTTATGAATCCGTGTTGATCTGTACTTAGATATTGCCTGCAATGCGCATTTAGGGACTCTATGACAACCAATTCAAAAAGTTTTGATACAGCACTCAGCGATGTGATTCCTCGGTAGTTGTTTACGTCGCGTTTGCTTCCCTTTTTATGAACAGGAAACATATCCGCAGTCTTCCAGCAAGACGGAAAGATGCCGCTGGAAAGAGAGAGCTGGAATATGCGGCGCAGTGGATCTAAAAGACAAGTGATGTTCTTTTTAAGAATAATCGACGGAACACCATCGGGTCCAGCCTTAGTTGAAGTCTTAAGTTTAGATGCTGCTCTAGAAATCGTATCTGTAGTGGCTTCGACCATGCTGAGCGTTTGGTTGATCAAAGGAACATTACTGGCCGCGGAAGTAATGATATTAGCGGAGAGTTGCTCGGCTACAAACACACTAGCAAATTTGGCTGAGAACAGGTTGCAAATGTCTAGTTGATTTCCAGCAGTTTCACCATTAAAAATCATGGAAGAGGGTAAGCCGACTTCCCTGCGTTGCTCATTTACGAAGTTCCAGAAGGATTTCGGGTGTGATTTTAGCCGCCGTTGAATCCTCCTTTGATAGCGTTGAAAACAGAGACGACTTAACCGCTTATACTCGTGGTTGAGTCTGACATAGTAGCATTTCAGTGGCAGTGTGCGGAGTTTAGTAAATCTTCTGAGAGCAGCCTTCTTAGTTCTTTTCAACGAGCGAAGATCTTTCGTCATCCACGGGACGCGAGAGTCGATATGGATGATCTTTTTGGAAACGTGTCTGTCAATGACATATGCCAAGACGTGAGAAAAGGTTTGTGCAGCAATGTTGACGTCTACAGGATCTAGAATATGCTCCCAATCTAGATTAGACAGCACATGGACGATACTGCAATGGTCAGCTCTACGGAAGTCATATGACACAGCGTTTGGAGTGCTGGTGAAATCATGGACAGTATTATTTTCGATCACGATAACTAAAGCAGGGTGATGATGCACTACCTTGACTAAAGGTTCGGGTGCCGTGGAGAGGAAAGGAGCTGTATCACGAGCACTCACAAAGCAGAGATCCAGGGTGCGGTTGTTTTCATTCAACAGGCCATTGATTTGTGACAGAATTGCGGTACTATAACTGTCCAGGAGCTGGATGGTTCCTACGTGGAAAGATGAACGCTCGTGATCAGGACAAAAGAAACCACTATGGGTTGGAGTCCATGCAATGTCCGGTAGGTTAAAATCGCCAAGAACAATAACTTCGTCGGAAGGGCCTGCTTTGTCTGAAGCGGCCAAGACGGATCGACAATGTGCGTCAATAAGCTCCAAGTCACGGGTTCGATCTGGAGGAATGTACACTGCACAGAGAAGCAATTGACGATCACCAAGTTGAATAGCCACCCACATTTGTTCAACCCTGTTCCAGGAATCGTCCTCGATAACTTCTGCTTTCAGCTTGGAATTAACTGCGATAAGGACGCCTCCCCCAGTAGTTTTCCTACTATTATTCGTGTTTCGATCGCAGCGAAATATTTCGTAGCCAGCACCAAAGACATAGTTTGAAATGGTTCGATAATTGAGCCATGTTTCGGTCAAAACTAAAATGTCGTAGCAGTGATCCATGACGGCCAGATGATAATCTTCCACGAGGCCGTTCATACCACCAACGTTCTGATAGTAAATCGTTATGTCCGACCTCCGCTGTTCGGGAACAACGGAAGGTTCAGCGTGTAGTTGCATTTGGGAGCTGGTAGATGTCACTTGACGGAGGAAGGATGTTCGAGTAGGGTCGCTGGAAACCAAGATATTTTCAGGCGATAATATATTCGTCGGTTGATCATACTTGCCAATAACAGGAATGTGGAAGACCCCTTCTCCCATCTCAAACGCAGGGCCGGGACGACTGCTGGTTGCTGGCAGGAGGGGCTCGACTGCGATGAGTGGAATAGGGGCTTCCTCAGGGCAGCCTCTTTGCGTCAACTAGCTCCATGATGTACCTACCTACGCCTCGAGCAATCCAAGAAGAACAACAGCGCGGTAGGATGCTGAGGAAAGCTTCGTAATTGGGCTGTATCGAGAGCGGTTTAGCCCAATTTGAAAAACAGGCCAACCAGACCAAGTTCAAACGGGTGTAGCAGTGAGACTGTGAACGAAAGGGACGACTAATTGTTTTGGGCAATTTCACGGCCGATTTGATGAATTTGGACAATTGCACCACGTCCCGTCTCAATTTCGATTCAGCAGCAGTATGTAAGGAAACGGGTTTTGCAGAGATGTTTCTGTTTGGGCTTTTGCACTTCCGTGCTCTGCCTTCGGTGGTGGAATGTGGCTTATTTTTAGTCATGAGTCATGCTGTCGATAGTGAAGTAGCGGTATCCGTTTTGGCAATCGACGACGGTCGGAACCTGCTCATTCGGCGTTGTTGCGTTGAATCATACGGAAAAGGTGTGTCAAAGAGTGAATGCGGTACTGGATGTCTGGAATTGTAGCTCGAAAAAGTAAGTGTAATTTTTTGTTACTATGACGCAGATAAGGATTACATTATATATCGTGTAAATTTATGAAACATATCATATGTCATATATTTCTTATATTGTATGCAATCGTCCATCTTTGTAAGCAACATTTCTTGCAAAGTGGCTGGTTTAGGTGAAAATGAAGTTTACGTGCATGAATGGATGTTTACAGCAAAAATGATAGTTCTGTGGTTCTTATTGTTGGGACCACACAATTTGTTCTGATAACTTCTTCTTCTTTTTGATAAGTCAATCTCCATGAATGTATAAACAATTGCTTATTTATGATCGATTATAGGGTGGAGCATTACTTCGGCATATGGGACCGATTTTCGTTATACGCGTCAAAAACATTACATTCAATTATTACCAATTTACCAATGCTGTACAAAAAATACTGATCACTTCCCCTAAATTATACAGTCTGTTGAATTGAATTTAATTGTGTGTAATAAGAGCAAACTTTTAAAAACAAAAATCTTAAAAAGTAGTACCGTTAAGGTTAATGCATATTTTGCTTCATTATCCATCCGTCTTAAATATCATCAAAAATCGATGGTTTGAAATTATAATCGTAAAGCAGTTTCCAGTCCACCATTGCATTAGGCCAACCATCGAGCCCAGTTCCACTTTTTCCCTCAACTAAAACTCGTTGACCAAAACTACAGCGGGAACACCAGCCAAAACTTTCCCACTCCTGAGAGAGTGGAACCAAACAAACAAAAAAAGTTGTCATTATTCGTTTGTGTGTAGAATTTTGGAAATGCAGTGAATATTTCCCGTAAAACTTTTCCCTGTCTGCGTATTTCTGTGTGTGTGTGCAATTAATCGTGCACCGCAGAAACCAAATCGATTCGGGCACGGGGAACAACCCCGCGAGGATGCCACTCTGTTCGTTCGTTGCAAAGCACCTACACTAACTGGTAAAACGAAATGCCAAACCGCAGTGACAAAAACGCAACATTTATTCCGCGGAAAAGTTGTTCCTGTTCTGTTGCCATTCTCGACACGACATACAACAATTGGAAAAACGCGTTCGAAAGAGAGTCCAATGGGGTGACCGAGAATGTGTAGTATGTAATTTGAATTTAGCTCATACATTCGCATGTACATGCGGTGGAAATTATTATCAAATTGCGCCGGCTGAACCACGGCATTATCGCACGCATGGCGCCATAAAAACACACGTTTTCACAGACACGTGGTTTACAAGTTCCCTTCCCCTGTCGGCGATCTGTCTCCATTCCAGCAGCGTACAAGTGGAAATTTGATTTAGCCGCAAATCATACGCGAGCAAGCATAAATGTTGAAAAATCACTCGACTATGCGGTGCTGCCCCCACGAACGTTCGGTATGAAATAACGTGAAAAAATAATATCCAGCATAACCGCACTTTATAAAAGTCCCACCGATTGTTATTAATTCCTGTGGTAGGATTCACAATTTACCAGTGTTGTGAAGTCGGAAAAAAGTCACAGTAGTCAGAAAAAAGTAGGTCTAAATAGGCATGCAAGTGTAATTGCGCGCAGAGGAAAGCTTCTGCAGAAAAATTGTAAATAAGCTGGGCTTTAGAAATTGAGAAGGGTTTTCAACTGCGCTTCCTGCCTTTTCGGAGTTAATGATGTAATTATAATATATCTGTGAGGAAATGATTTAAAACAGCGACTTATGGGGATATTGAAGTGAAATAGTATTTTTAAATACTGGGACATTGATCAGCTCCCCTTTTAATGCAGCGACAACCGATAGTAGGAGAGTGAGTGCCACATAGGTGTTTCATCTTCTTGTAGTAGGGGTTAAAAGAGAAAAAGAAGGAGAAGAACAGTGAAGTCCGACCGCAACGCGGTCCGCAAGAAAATAGTTTCCCTAGAAGCCCTTCAATTTAGTGAAGAGGAAGAAAGTGCTGAGTGGTTGCGATGATGCGCGTTGGTGTCGGCCAAATGTTGTAAAGGATCGTGATCGGATTTACCGGGAAATACCGATTGGAGCTTATGGTCATTAAGGACAGGTAAGTAGTTGGTCCATAAAGGTAAGATAAATTAATAAACATATAAAGTATCCGTTCGATTTTGGCAACACGTTCTCAGTATATTTAAACTGCTTGTGCTCTGCAGTTATATTATTAAATTCTGTTTAATAATTTTCTTAGATTTTCAGTAAAATTGTGGAGCTTTAAACGTCACCTGCAGGCCTGTTCTGCGAGTAGTATGGCTCTCTGTCGCTAGTAGAGTGACGGTGGTCGCCTCGTGTGAGGTGACTCTTCATTTGATTGCACGGAGAGTCACCCCACTAGTGCGTGGCTTTTGTTGACTCATTGGTGGCGGAGATTCGCACGACTCGCGGAATAGGTCAGATGATATGATTTGCATTTATTAAAGATTTTGAAAAGCTAAGAAGGCAAAATTGTGTTGACAAAATCTAACGGGTAATGCCGATATAAATATATATATATATATACACACATTAAATGCAAAGGGGAGGGATGGGACCACCAGGGCACCAGATTGAAGCGATTTGGATGGGGAGAGTGGAATTGCCAACTCCCTGTCATTAACATTTCGTGAATTGACGGCGGGCTCTTCTCCCCACTCATTGGGACGTTCCCTCGTATGATGGCTTGTTCTACATCGGGTTGTAGGATATTATCATTGGAAGGCGATTCTCCTGATCCCGCGGATTGCGCGTAAGTGTATCTGCTTACGGGTCCGCCCCTCCGTTTTTGGCCCTTCTTACAATGGTAAATTGAATACAACCAGGTATCGTACTTGATCAAGTCATACTTGGAGGATGATCCACTGTCTAATGGCTGTGCCTTGCAACAATGAGTGGTATCCTTTACATACATACATACATACATACTGGGACATTGATCAGCTCCCCGCAAAATGACGAATCGATCAGACTTGACCTGCTCCGATTTACATTAAACGTTGCATAATTGTTTGTTATGGACAAACTGTGCTCAAGCTCGGCCATGTTGAATCTTGAGTTTATTTCAAAATGGCGTATTCGTAATTTATCAATTAATCATAACACGAAAAAGTCACTTCTAATCGAAATGACGTCAGAGAAAAAGATGAAGGGAAGAATAAAGTCTTTCTAGAAGCATTATTTAGGTTTAACGAAATAGATATATTGAGTATAAAAGCAGAAAATGTGTTAAAAGCATAAGTATCAACAAATCAAATTTTTGAATTTGTTTACTCATAATTACTAAAATATTTAACCGTGTATAATTTTCCTAGAAAGGCTTAATTTTTCTCTACAACATTGTCTCAGATGTCATTTCGATTAGGCGGTTATTTCAAAGATCCTTAAATTAGGATTCAATTTTTGATATAAGAAAATTAGTTCCCTTTTTAATCAAAATTACGTTTCAGACATGTTCACCCAACATAGTAGGGTAGATGTCCTATATTTCGCCATACTAAAAGTATTTTTGCAATGAAAACACGTAATAAGAGATAATTTGGCAAAACAATAACGATAACAATAACGAGAGCTGGACTTCCTTTTCAAATTAAACAAATTGTCACTATTTGGCTGTTTGAGTACTTTTTTGAAACAAATATTTGTTTCAATTTTCGCCACCCTTGAGATCTAATTTTCGCCTCAATCAGGAAATCACGATCCATGCATTATCCTAGTCTAGTGTTTCATCGTTTAACTACTCAGCCACGAAAATAATGAACAAAAATAGGTAGTAAACCAAAGTAACGTTTATTTAAACTTAAATGACAACAAAAATGAGAAACATATTGCTAGTTGCATTAGTTGAAGTATAGATCATCAATACAGCCATTGAGTGAGTAGATCTAGTTACAATGAAGCTTTCTTTCTGTGTGGATAAAGTCAGATTTTGCTTCAAGACTTTTTCTTCTGGCTTCTTTTTCTTAACCGCTTATGCTTCATTTTTTTCTGCATTCTTTTTTATGTTTTCTTTGATTTTTTTTCCGTCGATCTTGTTTTCCGTGCTGAGCACCAATGCTACCGACGCCAGGAAGGCAGCTCCCACACCTGGACCCTACCTATCGACCCATCAACTCATGAACCGGGGACCAACGGCTTTACTTCCGAATGAAGGCGTGATCAGAGATGTTATGCCTCAGAATATCCCGGCGGCGCCGACTGGGATTGAACCCAGGCCTGCTGGGGTGAGAGGTAATCATTTTTCTGCATTCGAATGAGTTTCCTGTTCTCCTTATATTCCTCAGTTCACCTTTTTCTTCTTCCTTTTGCGTGAATTCTTGAACAAATTCATCGGAAGTCAACACGTTATAGCGTTTTGATTTATATTCTCGCTTAGAAGACCTTTTTTTTTAGATGGCGGTGTATTGCGAAAATGTTTCAATGGTGTTCTGGAAGGTCCTGGAACTGCAGCAACAGGAGTCAACA
>NW_027041672.1:0-12369 GCF_037179485.1 Ochlerotatus camptorhynchus
TCGTCTTCGTCGTACATTACCACGCAGTCAAACTTCGTCAGCATCGTCGTGTACAGCCTCCGGGATCGCGCTTTGGCCGTCGTATTTTGTTTATCATCGCGATTTGGAGTCACTACCTTCTTGTAAGTCGATAGTCCGGCTCGTTTTTTGGCTCGATGCACGGTTGTAGACGATACACCCAGCTTATTTGCGGCATCTCGGAGAGAGAGGTTAGGGTTTCGCTTGAAACTACCGGCAACTCTCTTTGTCGTCTCAGCGGCTTCCGATTTTCGATTTCCCCCCGATCCAGACTTCCTGGCTGTCGACAAACGTTCCCCAAACACTTTAATTACATTTGTAACGGTTGATTTGACAACTTTTAGCGATTTTGCCAACTTTGCGTGCGAGTAGCTCGGATTTTCGCGATGCGCGAGCAAAATTTCGATACGCTGCTCTTCTTGCTTGGACGGCATTTTGACAACTGAAGAGTGAATTCCAAAATCAAAATAGGAGCAACATTCTACACACACACACCTTCAAAATGAGGGGTGTTCAGGTTTTTTAAATGCAAAATTGAAAGAAATACGTCAAGTTGATATTGACCAAATTTTGACCGTATCACCCTTTATTGCCAGAAATATGGCAAATTTTATATCTAATTTATAACAACGGTTTTTACATATGTATATTTTTGAATGCGATAGATTAAATCTAATTTTGTATTAATTTTGATATAATCATATCAAGATCCGTTATAATTTTGTTACCACTAGACGAATATTTGTTATGATTTTTGTTATTTTAACAACTAACCAGCCAATGTTTATAACACGTTCTGTTACATTTTTTTGTTAAATAAATAACTCCAGTTGTTATAATTTTGTTATGCCTTTCTGATCGGTATACCCGGGACTGTCATGGTGTTTTTTTTTCTCCGTTCGGGACATAAAACTACTGCGACCAGTAAATTGATCTATTGTAGAAAATCCCGTGTCCTTAGTTTAGTGCATGTCGTATTACTCCATCACTATTGAGAAATGATGAAGTATTTGATTTTTTTTACAGTTGCCACTCTTGCATTTATCGCAAGGATCCGACTCTAATTGAAAGGTCCCGCTATTTATACCCATCGGAGTGTTGAAACACCCTCCAAAGGCGCGTCCCTTTGTCAGTCGAAGGTATGACACCGATAATGACGAACCCTAGTCTTAACCACTTCAAACTAGGGAACAACAAATAGAAGATTAGGAATCACATAGATGAAGACAACTAACTCATTGTTTCCTTGTTTCAAGATCATCCTCGGTAGACAAAGCCGAGTCTTGTCACTATCAACAAGGCATAAAAAATAACAAGGACTAAGATGTGTTCCTTGGATTACTGAAAAATCCTGTTCCCCTAGTTTGAAGTAGTCAGGACTAGGAATCGGTGGTAGATCTTACATCCCGTAATGTACCACGAAAAGGTGATCTACCCACGTTACGGGGCGTCATGAAGGTTACTCATGGTTATTCCACAGACAAACAGACGTAACTCTTTGAATAAAATTAGGCTTCTCCCTGAAAACAAGCTGGCTCGCTGATTCGCAAACAATGTTGCATGCAAGAAAACCGAATATGTAGAGCCGTCAAAGTGATCCGATGCCAGCGCTGCGACGAGTAGTTCGCAGAAGCGATAACATTCAAACCAATCGAAATTTACAGGAAACCAACAAGCACCAAAAGAGTTATCCCCTATACTTCCAACCATTCGTTCCAGCAGAAAATGGCCGCCTTTCACCACATGATTCACCGAATGCAGACTCTTCCACTCAGCGATACAGGAAAGGTTAAGGAATTACAGTACATCTTCGAAACAGCAAGACTCAACGGATACAAGGAGACCACAATCCAGGCAATCATCGATAAAAAAGCGAGAATTCTACAAAGGAGATTATTTACAACCCTCACCACAGCACCTGAACCATTGAAACGAGTGTCCGTTCCATTTGATCAAGATATTACTTGTAAGCTAAGACCACAGTTAAAACAATTCGGATTAGATCAATAAATTCACTTTTAATCCGAACAACTTTCATCGGCATGCCATTCCTTCTAACACATTTGACTTGTTCTTTTCATCTAATGACATTTCTACCCTGCATCGGCAAGCCTATTGTTTCTGATCTATCAAACTGGTTCAGCATCCCTACAGAACATTTCGTTTGGAACGCTGACGCTTGTAACGCCTCCCGCTACACATATTCTTCTCAAAACTTTTGTGAGCGGGGGGGGAGGATGACTCTGCTCGTGCACAATACTTTGTTCTTCAGTTCTTCTGCTTTAACCGTGTCGAAATCCAATTTTTCTATTTATAATCTAAAAATCTGTGATTTTCGGTAGGAAAAGTGAAAAATCGGTAGTTTTGAACCTTTCGACTGTGAATCGGTAGGCACACCGAAAATTGGTAGGACTACCGATAAATCGGTAGGTCTGGCCACCCTGCCAGTGAGTGAAGCCATGATGTAAACCAGAGTCAATGTTATAATAAGAGTCCCACCAAGAGTGAAGCCAGAAGTACCAATCGAACTGTCAAGCGGGGTACCAAACAAGCAAAGTAAATAAACATCATTGTTTCCACAGCCAGTGAACTACAAGTATTGCATTCGTTACTGACAATATTTTAGCAATTTTAGATTAAAAACATTTCTTCGATTTGTTTAGTACATTGTGGTATTTATAAGTTATGTGGTTATACCAAGCATTTGTTTGAACATTTTTCTATAATTGTTTTTGTCTACTAGAAGCTCCGTTATGAAATGCTTCACTTCTGGATGAAAGTCATCCGATGCTAACGCAAAAAATCTGGTTGCCGTTTACTCTGACGAAAAATAAATCACAAACAGTACTGCTTGTTCGCAACATTTTCTCTTGGCGGGACTCTTATTATAACATTGACTCTGATGTAAACAAATGAACTTATCATGACAAATTTGAATAGAATCCACTCAGATCGGTCAAAACTGAACCTACCCAAAAATGGGTAAACTATGGGAGTGACAAGTTGACAAATCGACGACATCGACATGAATCCGATCGACTTTTGAAATATCGTGTACTGCGATTCTTTACACTCCTAGCTTCATTCAGTGAAGTTTTAAAGAAAAAAAATACTCAGAAAGGCTTAATGACACACAGCAAAAAAATAATTTTGATATCACATCAAAGTGGATGCACTACAATCATGTCGAAAATTTCATGTAATTTTTATGACCTCATAAATAAACAAATGCAGTAAAAGCAGCGTAATGTCAGTTCATGCATTGTATTAATGATAATTTTGTCCTTTTTAGCAAGTAATATTACACCATATTTTCGACATGATTGTAGTGCATCCACTTTGACGTGATATCAAAATTATTTTTTTGCTGTGCAGCGTCTTTAATGGGTCGGGATTATTCGTGTTCAACCTTTAGATGCAATTGAAAAATATTAAATTTACTGTCATTATTAATTCCCTCAACATTTTTCTAACGATTACTTGACAAACAATTGAGGTATAATATTTGTAATGACAGTAAAATTTAAGGTGGTTCTGTTGTCCTGATACGCACTGTATTGTCAGAATTTAACAATCAACGAAATAAACTAGAGAATAATGATCATCCAGGATTTTTTGGTACATTCTGCTCCGTTGGCGTCAATTTTCTAAATTTGTTTTAAGGACAATGTTCAGCCAAGCTTCGTCTGCACCACAATTTTGTTATTTTAAAGGTCAAAAACCACTTCATCCCGAAACCAAGTAGATCAAACAATTTAACTCCACTCACTCAGTTACATGTTTAGCGTGATACATTACTGTAGATCGCCATGGTGTACATAACTGCAGTTGTGTGCTCTATTTGAAAATGTATAAAAAATACATTGATTCCAAAATGTCAACTGAAATACATTGAGCTACATTTCTCGTAAATCCAACTGCAGCGAAACGCAAAATCAAAACAATGTATCATCTGCCCTAAAAAAAAAGTCCATCCCGATGATATCTCCGTCCAAATTGCTTCCGGGAAAGTTTCATCGCTCCGTTCTGACCGAAACAGACACGGCAGCCTCAGTTTCTGGCTTTCATTTCGATTGTACCTGACTCGGCGGGACCACGTTCTGCTGAAAATTTGAACCACATTAACATTTCGATGCGGCTATTTTCGTCGTTCCTGGCTGTTGGCATGGATAAATATTTATTGACAGGTGCAGGAGCTTTAACCGTGTTTTCATTTTGGCCGAATTTGCAACAGGAAAAAAAAAGTGGGAAAAGGACCCCAAAAAAACGTTGAAACCTGACTGGCGATCTTGCAGAAGGCCTAAAGGCTATCTTCAATTATGAAAATTATTAGCATTGGTCAGACAAAGGAAACCCGTCCTCCGTGCTGCGAGACTCGAACGCAGGTGGGTGACGGTTGCTGAGGGGGAAGATTGCACCGAGTCTTGCACTGATAAGAGCTATAATCAGCTATTGTTTTTCTTCTTTGCGAACGCCACTCTGTTGTTCTGTGAAGGTGTTTCTTGGTGATGGTGCAGGTTCGTGCTCGCCGTTGGGGATTTCGCTTGTACGAGAGTTGCAAATCGGAGAAATATTGCGTCGGTGCATTGCGATGATGGCTGAGATGTCTGGTGAATTGGGGAAATGTCACGCCGGAGGCTCCCCAGAGATGACCAATTGTACGTAAGGTGCGTTTGGGTGTTTCAGAGGAAAACAAGCATGTATCCAAAATGACCGTTCCCTGCCGAACCTACCAACCTACCCTACAGCAAGACTTCTCTCTTCAATTTGTGGGTGTTGTACAACAACTGCGCACAAGGCATCAGTACGTACCGTTTGGATAAAAGTGTTAGAAAGGTGTTCAGGTTGTCTTGCTTGAGTGGACGTTAATTGTATGTACCTTGTCCGTTGTTGGACGCACTCTGCACGACACGCTGCCATGCTCACAACGGTCAGGTTGCCCGCGCCTCTCCGTCTCATGCCAAAGTTGGGTCATGAAGCACCAGGTACTTATTCTCGGTTGCCCATAGGTTGTAGGTTTGGAGCATCATTTTTGAGAGGAGATGATGTTTTTGCGCGCATCGTCAGCACATGCCAATATTGGACCTGTGGATGGTGTTCGGTCATGTCGAGCCATCGCGGTCAAAAGTGCGCGTTGTAATATCTCATTAAAGGGGCATTGCGCAAGACTAGTGAGTAGAAATAACGATAAGCGCCGTGCGACAGCGGCAGGTCGGTCGGGTCGGGGGAGGAAGCTTTTCCATAGAAGAAGTGCCTAGTAATGGTTGTTATACTCTACAAAATTGACCATCAAGACGAGCTTGAATTACCTTTGCGCACATATATTCATTTGGCTTTATTTTTTGCTGTTCGAAATGTGTGACTAGGTTACCTTCTAAAGAAGACGCCAGAAGGCATCAATAATTTGCGTAATCATAGAGTACAGTTCGTGTGCACAGACAAAGGGCAATTCTTGTGGTAAAACAAATAACAATCATCGCAAAAACATCTTCTCACGACTGGACTTTCCGTGACTTGGACACATTAAAACAGACAGTTCTCAGAACATCAAAACCCGCATCGATCCGAACATCCGAAAAAAAAAACCGTGCGGGGATACGAATAGGCACACTCCTGGGAGAGATGGGGTTCCGATTAGAAGAAAGTGAAACTCAGTTCGTTTCTTAAATCTGACAGTCCCCATCGCACTGACGAACGGACAGACGGCCCGCCGGATGATGGCGTGAAAGAATCAAGCGAAAGTTTACCCATATACTTACCCATTCCGGCCCAGCAAACTGCAAGCTGTCAAACGCCGCCGACGCCACCACCACTCACCACCGCGGTTCGGTCCACCGTCGTATTGATCTCTTAGCTAGGCTTGCACACTGCGCACCCATTGAAGACCAATCAGATCTTCATCGGAGGGGGGAAGTTTCTAATAGTCTTTTGCACTTCGATCGGTTATGGTCTTTTCCTCCTCTTTTTGTCCAGCCCATTGAAGAGGTTTTATTCATAATGAAAGCAAAACGGAGGATTAATTTTGATCGGCAGCAACTTCTTATGCTTTCTGACAGAACACGATCGTGCCTCGTCCATTCGGCCGTGGCCAATCGGGGAGACAAAAAACTAAGGAAGCATGACCAGAAATTGATTGCGACGGAGATGGTGCCGATGATTATGATGATACTGCGAAAGAGTTGCTCACATGAGTGCGCTGTCGGAGGAAGGGAGGACAGGTTCCTACGAGTAAAATGAGATGACTCATCAGATATGGGGCATTTTCGCTTTCCGTATTGGTATGCTTTGTTGTGACCATCATGCTGTAGGTTACTTGCTTGAATCTAAGTTGTTTTTTTGATATCTAAATTCAATCAGTGCTGACGGATGCACAAAAACTAGCTTCCTACCACGTACTTAAGTCTGTAAAATATTATAGTGGGCGTCAAAAACCAAAGCTGTGACAAGGAACAAAAGCTCTGTACATTTTTCCTACGCTTAATATTCATGCTTTAGAAGCCATAGATCACTCTTTCAGTACAACCGTTTGGTACGCTGAAATTCATACAGTTTTTTTTCCTGCCTCATCCTTATTATTCTGTCATTGAAATGCCATAAACAAGAGGCTCTTCAAGAGTGTCTTTATGACTTATTACAAATCTTAAATGGGTTATGAAATAAATTGTTTATTAACCAACTCCTTAACGGAATGCCCTATGAAAAAGCTTTTCTTTAGTACTTGGCTTTGAGGAACTATACCGTGAACCCCCGCTAATCTGAACGACACTTCTAGTACAGCCCATGCTGCGAGTGGTCGAACAGCAGACGACCATTCTGGTTCTGCTGGTAGTTCCGCCAGGCCTCATTGCGACCACATCACCACCGGTACAGGTGATGGTAGACAGGTCCTTCTTGAATTTAGCCGCTAGTCCACTGCTGACGGCACACGCTCAAGAGGAGTAGACAGTGATGAACTAGACGTATCCAGCCGACGACTCCTGGTGCGATCAAGCCAGACAATGTTGTGGTCAGGCAACCAGAAGCTGTTGCCTGACTTTAGATGGGTCTCGGTTAGAAGGCCCACGTCAATGCTGTGCTTGCGGAGTAAAACGGCAAACTCAATCTTATTTGCTCTTACAGAGCAAGCATTCCAGATGATGATAGCTAGTGGTTTAGACGCCATACTGGATGATGAACTTACCGAGGACTTGGATCTGCTCGGGCTTATTGCGGCTTTTACGAAGAGCACCGATCATGTAGACGAAGATTTCCATCAGTTCATCTGCTGAGAACAGATCGGGGTTATTGTTTTGCGCTGTTGGTTGTCTCCAGAATCCAGGGGGGGGGGGGTAGAGATCTTTGACCAGCAGAATCACCGGAAGCATCTTGAAGGGGCGGGTAGCACCCGCGAATTTACTTGCCTTTGCTGGGGAACACGAAGAGGCGGGAAATCCTCCATCCTGAATGCCGGCGTTTTGTCCTTTTTGCATCCTGATTGATTGTTAGTTGCCGTCTGCTTTCGGATGCGTTTGAAGTCTTCGCGTTTGGAGCACTATCTGTCGGAACCTTGATGTGCACTTCCACCGTTGGCGCATTTTTAACGCCACGGCTCCATCCGCAGGGCAGCGTAGCTTGATGTTGCAGTTGCGGGTACCGTGTCCAAAATTGAGGCACCGCTGGCACTGCGTTACGTCCCGATGGCCACCATGGTATGGCTCCCACCGTACGATGATGCAGTAGATCGAGCCGATGGCTTACAGCGCATTGAGCGTCACTGTCCCTTTCTGGAAGTGCACCAGGAAACGACAATCCAGGTACGTCTTCACATTTTTGTCTCTCCTTGTCATTCGGAAGACAGCGATTGGAACCAGCTTGTTCCGGTCCTTGATTTCGGCTTCGACCATCTTGGGGTCGAAGTTTGGCAGACGTCTGATTTCACGGCCACCTCGTACACCGCATTCGTGCGGAGCTTCACCTTGGTGCCGATCCTGCCGAGCTTGAACTTAGCTGCGACGCCCAGGGATGTGAAATCGCCAATCAGAGAGGCACTTTCTTCACCACCAGGGGAGGAAGCTTTATTTTTGCCGCACTCGGGACGGCAGAATTCTCGTTGTCGACGGCATCGCCAAAATCACCGATGACGCTGACTTCTCTTCTTGGTCCGGTTCACCGTGGCTGAGATGGTATTCCCAACATCGGTGGGAAGAGTAAGCGTAACTATTCGAAATAGGTACAAGCTACCCTCAGGGCTGTTCTTCTTCTCTGTTTTTATCTCCGAGCCTGCCTTCCATTCACACGAAGTGACCGACACAACCAGTGATGTCACATTTTTTTTTTTAATTTTTTATCTGTTTTTTCATGACAAAAAAACTTTTTAATCTGTATCTGGCTGACAAACATCTGTAAACATATCTGTATAGTTTATTTATTCTAGTCTCAGTGTAAATTTACCTATATTTTTCATTGAGCTCATTCATAGTTTGTTCAATGTTTAGAACCTTGAAAAATGACTAAAGTTTGCTTTTTAACACTCCGAACATGATGCCTCCGATAAAATGTGTAACGGCAAATTGGCAATGTTTGAAAAATCGCTTATCAGCAATTTATCGATCGGTTTTTAATTGATTGAAACCGAATAAACCTTTAAAGTGTGTAGTATCAAATGGCGTCAAAAGATTTAAAATTCCACAATAAATGGCTGAGCTATAATTTTTCAAACATTGCAAGTTTGCCGTTACACATTTTACCGGAGGCATCGTGTTCGGAGTGTTAAAGAATTTCTCTTTTTTAATCTAGAAATCCTACAATCTTGGTTCTATTAACAAAGTGATTTGTATCTTAGTTTTTTTTTTTAGATTCCGTTTGACCAAGGCCCAAAACCGTTCGATAGGGCGGAGTTCTGGGCTGCTGGGAGGGTTGTGCTCTTTGAGTACCGCAACCACGTTGTTCGCATCGTACCACTCGATTGTCTTTTTCTCAGAGTGGCAGCTCGCCAAGTCCGGACAGAACAGCACAGGTCTATTATGTTGCTTTAGAAATGGTAGCAGCCACTTATCCAGGCTCTCCTGGACGTAGATCTCTTGATTGATGGTTCCCGTAGTAATGAAAATGCCGCACGTGCATATGGCCTGCCAGACGAGATATTTTTTTCGGGAACTTCGAGAACGCTCCTCTCTGTTCCCACAAAGTAAACGATTTATGCGCCACCTTCAGAAGAAGGACCGTTACTCAGGTAGTATTGCCCGGGATGAAACTACCTTCTCAGGGCAGGTTACACAGTTGTCCCAGAATCAGAGGTCTCACTTTTGAACCCAAACGTCGTACGGCAATCAAACAAAATTCAACCAATACCAAAAAAAAAACAACTCTACAATCTATCATAGGGGAACTGTTTAGGAAATAATAAACTCAAACCAATCTAATTATTTATTAAAATTTTATTGCGTGACGCGAAGTAAAGTGGAGAGCTACAACTAAACTAGAAATAATTTATTATTTATTCATCGATCGCGTAATTCAAAACGACTAAATTTATCAAGCTCAACCTATATTTGAAATTGTAAAGTTCGATTCAGAGCTAAATTTATTTCGAATTCAAGCAAACCTAATGCCCTAAGGTCACGTCACACTTGATAAGTTTTTAATAAGTTTAAATTAATCTAGTACTAGAGTGTATTGTGAGCAACAAACTGTTCAGATCTGACCAAAAAACTTCTTCGCAGCTCCCGCGTCGGACGTCCCTCGTAGTCAGTCGATAGGATCCCACGATACGAGATGCCAAATTCTCAATCGATAAAATCTTTCGGTTGCGTTGGTCGTCACTAACGAGTTGGCGGCTTCGGGCTCTAGCTGAAGTGGGTCTACTCACGTGTTTCGCGTGCCGGTGTATATTTCGGGGTAAATGCGTCCCCGCTGTGCGTGGAGTTACCAGCCAGAATTTAGCTCAGCCGACACCTTGCGACTTATTGCCTTGCGAAAACACTGGGATACGACGAACGGAAGATATTGCACAGCCAGGGTTCGACGGATGGTGAACTGGTCGGAATTCGCAAGCAGCCGCTGACAAACGGTTCAAAATATAAGTCGGTGTCTTCGCTGCACACTGGGCGAAAGAGCAAACCGAAAGCCAATCCGAAAATTCAGGCACTGCTTGAGTCCGGTACTAGCCTCCTAGGCGAACCTCCTGTACGAACCCGCACTAACCACCCACGTTGCTTGGGCACAGTTGTCCTATTCAACGCGGATTATTTATTTTATAAATTTGCTCACTATTCGCACAGTTATTAGGCTTACCTGAATTTAGTAGTTTTATAATTCACAGATATTCACGTTCTTTACGAACACTATTTCGCTCGACAAAATTTGGTCGCTATTGTTCGACAATGTACTAAAAAAAATCTGTTAAAAACATAAAAAAAATACTACTAATAAACGCGCGAAGACTTACTTCGAGTTTAATTAACTGTTCATTACTTTTTAAATTAACACCTTTTAACAATTTTTAAACCACTTCGAAATAACTTCGACTTATATCTTCAAAGCACTCCACACAATTGAATAAGATGACGCCGGATAGATTGGGTACAGCCTTAATTTTACTGCGCAATTTCCTCCTATTGGTAGATTACAGAGAGATTAAACGAAGCCGTTTATTGTTTTAATAATATAATACCCAGAATCTGTTCAACTCTCTACGACGCAATTGATTTAAATTCTTAATATGGGGTTTTAACTACCGGGTCAAAAAATAGGTGGCGCAGTGGTGGTTTGTGTCTTTGAAATAGCATACAACTGACAGTATATTTAAAAAAAAAACGCTTGGTCAGCCAACAAAACAAACGCTTGGAATTGGTGAACGGTGAACTTAACTGTTCACAGTACATTAATAAAATCACGATGGCACTACATTGCGGTTACAGTTTGATGGTTTTGAAAATTTCAGCCACCTTCCCTTTTCCTGATGCGGTATAAAACTCCTGTCCCGGAAGCTGCTTGAAATCCGCTTTCACATAAGTTTCGTCGTCAATGACGGCACAGTCGAACTTTGTGAGCAGATTCGTATACAGCTTTCGGGACCGCTGCTTTGCCGACGTGTTTTGTTTGTAATCTCGGTTCGCCACCTTCACCTTCTTAAACGTCGACAACCCGGCTCGTTTCTTGGCCCGCTGCACAGTAGTATGGGAGACATTGAGCTTGCTAGTGACGTCCCGGATGGAGAGGTTAGGATTTCGCTTATATTTCACCGCCACCTTCTTTGTCGTCGCTGCCACGCCCGGATTACGATTGCCGCCGCTTCCAGGCTTCCTGGCGGTCAACAGACGCTCCCGAACACTTTTAAAACGTTTGTCACGGTCGATTTGGTCACATCCAGCAATTTTGCCAACTTGGCGTGTGAGAACATCAGATTCTCTTGCTGCGCGAGCAAAATTTTGACACACTGCTCCTCTTTCTAGCAACCATTGTATACACTCAACTTCCAAATGCAGCATTTCAGGTTTTTTTATGCGTTTTTAACAGAAATAAACCATTTTGAAGTTGACCAATTTTTGCGCGTTCCAGACTTTAGTAGTGAGCTGAGTACTGCGAACTCAGCCGATTTTATTTTTCAAGTGAGCTAGAAAACATCTTGAAAATCTTCCGAAGTTTCAAATTGTTTTGCTGAAACAGCTCTCGAAATTGTATATACATGCTGTCAAATGAACTCTTGGCTCCTCCTCCTCTGCTCCAGAAATAACGTATACATGGTGATGGGAGTGCACCTGCCCACAAAGCTCACATGACTCTTTTAAAGTTTGATTACATTCTTGGTTTAGCAACCCAGTTTTGGCATTATTAATATCAAATAAAAACTCTTTTTCGAGCATCACACTCGATGATTTACATTATCCGTCTACTAAGGTTGATGTTTCGACAGTTTCATAATTATAATTCTTAATTTGTTTTCAGTAGGTGGCAACACTTGTGGTTCAAACAGTAACTACCTACGTGACTTCTGAGCTCTTTTGAATGTTTGGCTCCCGTTTGACAGTTTAACTCGGCTCCCAGGTGACAAGCATTTTGAGTTAGTTCGCAGTACTCAGGTAGTGAGTGACAAATCTTCTTCCGACTGAAAATTTCCTGGGTTTGATAAAATGGCTTGTTTACCGATTTGACAAAAAAAATATTGTGACATGGTTAATTAAACCAAAAGAAAAGAAAACAAATATCTCTTCCAACCAGAAATCAGAACACATGAACATCAGAAGTCTATGCAAGGACCATTGCAAAAATCCTTAGATAACTTGTCTTCTTGGGCTAGGAATCTAGGGATCGAATTCTCGCCGCAGAAAACTGAACTGGTAGTGTTTACTCGAAAGCGGTACCCAGCCCAAA
>NW_027041673.1:0-18616 GCF_037179485.1 Ochlerotatus camptorhynchus
TTCCGATTGAAAATTGTTGGGTCAATCTAATTGACTTTTATTGGTTCTGTTGTCTTGTGAATTTTAGCTAAACGGCCTCTTTTCTGATTTTTATCTCTCAATCTATGAAATATACACGAAAACTATGTTGGAACGAAACTTCTAGAACAATATGAGGAACACTACACATTTTTATATCATATGGGTGGAAAATTTGTAGAACAAATACTTTAAAATTCTTCACATTTTAAGATATCTTCGAGCATGAAACTAAGTGAAAATTCAATAAAATCACTTCGAATAGTCAACCTTTGGTTACAAAGTTGATACATGACACATTAAACTTTGCTATGAAAGTTGTTACAGCAGTTTTCGTTATTTCAGTCTCGAGATACAAATATTGTAAGCCGTAAATTACCTTAAAAACATAAAATTAACTTGAAGCACCTCTAAATCAACACCGATTTTGCTGAAAATTTGCACAAAAGTTCAAATTAACATGACGAACAGTAATCACGGTTGACCCGTTACATTCCGAACATTTCGTTTAAAATGAACAGGTCTAATATATACATATATATATACATATATATCTGGGGGCTCACCCTTCAAATGATAACTAAGGGTGTTACAAACAAAATTTTGTATGGCGGTAACTCTGGAAAATGTTGTGTACAGGTCGCCCCGACGAGATTTTTGAAAAAAGTCCATTTATCATAGCTATTATCCATTAAATATTTTTAGTTCTTCAAATTTCAGTGAAATCTCACCCTTTAATATTTTTCGCAGATTCCCAAGGGTCAATACTATAAGAAAAAAATTGCTACGGCATGTTCTGTGTCCAATTTGTTAGTTACAATTTTTCAAATTCTCTAAAATGATGTTTTTTGTTGTACATCACTGCATTCAATCATCAAAAGTGGGTATCAAACATACCGCTATTATCAATCAAATGCAGCAGATATATGGGAAATTTTATAAGCAAAAACTTTGTCGAAGACACTTTAACTTCATTTTTAACCGTTAAAAAGTTATTCGTGATTTACTGTGGAAAGAAAAGTTTAGAATTTCAATACTTGCAGTATGTCCACCAGGAAATCAAACTATAATTTTAATCGATGAATACAAATCATCTACTTTGTTGCAAATCACTTGATAACATTTGTTTCGAAGTTTCTAGAATTCAATAGGAGGATATATGAGCGGAGAGGGATCACACAATTTATTAGTTTCCATTTGATTGCCGTATCAAGCAGAACCAACAAAGAAAATCATGTCACCAAAAACCAAGCTCAAGTCGGATCTCATCACCGGTATTGCGAGGAAGCATTTTCCCAGAAACCGTTTGTCGTCGGAGTTGCGTCATGAAGTACTTTCGATTCAAGCATGAAACCCAACAATTTTCAATCGGAAAGAGCATTCAAGCTGTGGCTAGCGAAGCTGCTTGCATATCATTAACATCCGGTTAAAGGAACTGGACCGGATACTCGCGGTTGTCTCTAGGTTAGTGAAGATTTACAATTTTTTTTGGATGGGAAAAGGGAGAAGGAGGTTTGAAATGTGGTTTACGATACAAATATTTAATTAATCCTTAAACATGAACTTATTTCTATTCATCTTGAAAACAAACATGAAAAAACCCACACGTACAAAATACAAACTAAACACAAGGTTAATCAAACTTACAATCTAAGGTTAATATTCTTAAAGTAAACATATATGAGTTTCATAAACTCCAGATCGCGTCTGGCCAAAATATCCCAAACTGGAACATTAGGTTGTCTACCTCGAGCCCGAAGGGAATCGTACAGCTCAGATCTGACTCCACGATGCTCAGCACAAGACCAAACGATGTGATCTGCGTCTTGGTAACCTTGTCCACATTCACAGAGATTGCTGTCCCCCAGCCCAACACGGAACAAGTGAGCGTTTAACGAATAGTGATTGGACATGAGGCGAGACATCATACGAATGAAGTCTCGACCCACATCCAACCCCTTGAGCCAAGGATTCTTCGATACCTTAGGGATGATCGAATATAGCCATCGTCCTAAACACCCTTCACTCAACTTATTCTGCAAGCTGACGAGTGACTGTTGACGGTAAATGAAGAAAAATTCGTCGTAGGCGATTTGTCGATCGTAAATATCGCCTTCCATAGCGCCCACCTTAGCAAGTGAGTCCGCCATCTCATTGTCTGGAATCGAGCAATGAGATGGGACCCATGCAAAGGTGATGATAAAAGATCTTGAAGATAAAGCACGAGTGGAGCGAATAGCCTCGACAGAACTGAGACTATCCGTAAAAATAAAATAATGATCTGGTGCAAGTGAGGTGATAGTTTCTAGCGTATAATGTATTGCCGCCAGCTCAGCAGCATATACGGAACAAGGAGCATGAAGCATTCGAGAGGCGCTATGAAATTCGTTAAAAATACCAAAACCAGCGAACGCCTCTATTAATGATCCATCTGTGAAGAACGGTCTTGCGGAATCAACTTGGCCAAACTTTGCAGTGTATAACAATCATGGAACGATGATATTCCCCGGGATTCCCCGGGATTCCCCGAATCTCTTGCGTCATAGATAAATCAAAACTGACTGAATTGCCGAAGTCAGAGAATCATACACGATGAGGATTATGATGTGAAGGGCTGACATCCTGTGTTATGTACACGTAATACAATGACATAAAACGAGTTTGAGGGTTTAGCTCAAGAAGCTTCTTAAAGTTTGCAATCACCAGTGGGTTCATAATTTCACAACGGGTGAGGAGCCTGAGGGACAATTCCGAAAACCGATCAGATAGTGGCAACATGCCCGCCAACACTTCAAGACTCATCGTATGAGTCGAGTGCATGCATCCTAACGCGATACGAAGACAGCGATGCTGGATCCGTTCCAGTTTGATGATGTGCGTTTTAGCCACCGACTGGAAGCAAAAACTACCGTACTCTAAAACCGATGTACCGGACAACGACGGTACAACGTTAGAAGATCTTGCGGATGGGCTCCCCACCACGTTCTGGTAATTGTTCGAAGAAAATTAATCCTTTGTTGGAATTTTCGTCTCAGATACTCAATGTGGGATCTCCAGGTGCATTTGGAATCGAACCAGACTCCAAGATATTTGAAAGACATGGAATGAGTGATCGGCTTACCCAAAAGTTGAAGCTTCGGTTGTGCTGGGCTATGCTTCCTAGAAAAAAACGACCAACCCAGTTTTCTCCGTGGAGAATTCGATACCTAGCTGGATAGCCCAAGTAGACAAATTGTCTAAGGTATCCTGTAAGGGTCCTTGCAGGTTGGCCTCTTTGGGCCCTGTCATAGACACTACTCCTTCATCTGCAAGTTGTCTCAACGTGCAGTTGTCACTTAGACAATAGTCAATTTCTCTGACGTAGAAATTATACAAAAGGGGGCTTAAACATGAGCCCTGATGGGACGATACGAGTTATGATCTGACGCGGGTTTTCCAGGCTTTTTAATGGCTTTAACTCTCACTTGCCTCCAATCATCCGGAACAATATTGAGCTCCAGGAATTGACAAAACAAGTTCAATATGCGCCTCTTAGCGACGTCTGGGAGGTTCTTCAAGAAGTTAAACTTGATTCTATCAGCCCCAGGAGCCGAATTGCCACACGAAAGGAGCACGAGTGAGAGTTCCAGCATTGAAAAAGGCTGGCTGATCTCGTCTCCCGAATTCATCGTTTCACGAGGAATCATCTGTGCCGGCACGGAATCAGGGCATGCATGCGCGCGAACTTGAGAATCCAATGATCTGAGTACTCCTCGCTCTCGTTGTTCGAATACCGGTTACGCATCCTTCGCGCCACGTTCCAAAGCGTATTCATCGACGTTTCACGCGATAATCCGTCCACGAATTGCCACAAGTATCCGCGTTTCTTAGCTTTTATGAGGCTCTTGAGTTCGCGTTCAAGAGCCGAGTACGCTTCGAAATGCACGGGTGTTCCACGTTTCCGGAAAAGCTTAAAAGCGTCGGACTAAACCTCAGTGCATTGCTGGTCCCACCAAGGGGAAGGAGGAACTCACTGCTCCATTGTTTTGGCTTTTTAATATGTCCCTGGAATCCGGAACTTCCCCTAAAATTTGGAAAAGCTCATTTCTAGTACCTATCTTTAAATCTGGTCGAAAATCTGACGTACGTAATTATCGTGGTATAGCCATTATCTCTTGCATTCCTAAGCTTTTCGAGTCAATTATCAACGAAGAATTATTTCTCCAAATCAAAAATAGAATTACTGACATGCAACACGGCTTTTTCAAGGGTCGTTCGAATGCAATGGATAATGGAAACCACGTAGAAGCTCTCTATATAGACTTTAGCAAGGCATTTGACCGCATTGACATACCAATGTTACACTTTAAACTACAAAAATTTGGAATTAAGTCAGGGCTCCTGAAATGGCTTGAATCATATTTAACTAACCGCCAACAAATAATTAAATTCAACGGAAAGAAATCGAGCCCAATTCAAGTCACTTCAGGGTCCCCCAAGGCTCTCATTTGGGACCTCTCCTTTTTATCCTATACGTAAAGACATATCTTACATTCTCAAAAAACTTAAATTGCTTATTTATGCCGACGACATGAAGTTTTTTTTGGAAATAAGAAATGAAGAAGACATCAATATATTCCGGAATGAAATACACATATTCTACATATGGTGCAAAAAAAGTCTACTAGAATTGAATGTAAAAAAATGTAACTTAATATCATTTAGTAGAAAAAGAACAACTTCAAACATTTCAATTGCATTAGGAAATCAAACTGTAGACAAATGTGAAAACATCTCACTGCGTCCTAGCAAGAAGTACGGTCGACTTGTTTCGCGCTCCGTTGTTTTGGAAGTTTTCTCGGTATTCGCTTGATATAAATTATCAGTTTTTTTTCTCACTAAGTGACTCCTGGCATAGTTCCCGGTAAATTGATCGAAAAGTGAGTTTTTTTAGTAGAAAGTGTCATTTTCGGAAAGAGTAATCCGTGCTATTGGTAATTCGCAAACCAATTTGGGCATCATCGTTGCGTGGTCACGCATACGCGCTCACGCATACCCGCTTACGTATCATCATCATCGAGTGTGAGCACCCGTTTCTACATCTACATCGTTCATCAATCATCGTGCGCCTGTGTGCGCTGAGTACCGAGCCTCGATCAAGTGCACCACAACGAAGGTCATCCACGCAGCGCGTCTCTTCCAGCCATCTGTGTAAACGCCTACACATATAACGCTCGGTGGTAGTAGTATAGGATTATCAGATAAGTTTTTGTTTTTTTCTTGTTTCTTTTCCTCCCCCATTAGTTAAATTTTCATTTTGTATTTCTGTGTTTGTAGTGTTTTCTGTGCGTTCAGTGGGAGAGCGTTTTGCGCTCCCACTAGTTGAACAAAATGGATGTTTTGTCAGAAGACGACATGGATGACCATTCATCTCAGAAAAATGATGATGTCATCCATGGTTCGTCGTCTCAGTCTGACAATGGGCAGGCTGAGAAAAGCTCCAGATTGCGGGCCTACCCGAATGACTCGACTGGCCCATGGGTTGTCTATTTTCAGCCCAAAAACAAACCCTTGAATGTTGTTCAGATATCTGATGATCTGACAAAGCGATTCTCTGCCGTGACCGAAATAACGAAGGTTAGGCACAACAAACTTCGTGTGACCGTCGCTAACCTGAAACAGGCCAATGAAATTGCTGTTTCCCAGTTTTTCACACTGGAATATAGGGTGTACATTCCAACCTCTGATGTGGAGATCGAAGGCGTGGTCACTGAAGCGAGCCTGAACCCCGAGATACTGGAGAAGCAAGCGGTTGGCCGATTCAAGAACCCCTTGCTTCCTCCGGTAAAGATACTGGCCGTTCATAGAATGAAGTCAGTATCGCTCAGCGAGGGTAAAAAGAGTTTTACCCCCACAGACTCGTTTCGGGTGACCTTTTCTGGATCTACCCTTCCTCAATACATCGAGCTGGGAAAACTTCGTCTTCCTGTGCGGTTGTTTGTACCTCGGGTCATGAACTGCCAGAATTGTAAGCGGTTGGGACATACGGCCTCCCACTGCGGCAACAAGGCACGCTGCTCCACATGCGGGGAGAAGCATGAGGATGGCGCTTGCGCAGCTACTGCACCAAAATGCGTGTACTGCAACGGAACTCCTCCTCATGCTCTCTCGTCGTGCCCGGCGTACAAACAGCTCGGGGACAAAATGAAACGCTCCCTTAATGAACGTTCCAGGCGGTCTTTTGCAGAAATGCTTAAGACAGCCAAGCCATCGACCAACGAAACAAATCCCTTCGCAGTTTTGTCAGATGACGAGTCTGGCTCTGACTTGGCTGAGGAGGGAGTTTCTTTCAGTTTTCCGGAAGGTTCTGCCCGGAAACGAAAACGCATCCGTTCGCGGAAAGTTGCAGATCAAGAACCCCTAATCAGCTTGCCCAAATCAAGGAGTGGTGGAAAAAAGGAGACTTCTACTCCTCCTGGATTCCGCAGAACTGATTATACCCAGGATTTTCCACCTCTTCCGGGGACATCCAAAACCCCTGATGCCCCAATTTTAAGAACAGAAACCCCTTCTTCATCTGGGCTGTTCTCATTTGATGACATTGTGGACGGTATTCTCAAATACCTCAACATTTCTGATCCTCTGAAAAGCATTGTTCTCACATTGCTTTCCACTGTGAAATCCTTCTTGAAGCAATTGACTTCAAAATGGCCCCTTCTTGCAGCTATCATCTCCTTCGATGGATAATTTTCCAAACGAGGTCGGGGATTTGATCACTGTTCTACAGTGGAATTGTCGAAGTCTTATTCCGAAATTAGATTCGTTCAAGTATTTAGTCCATAACAATAATTGCGATGCATTTGCCCTCTGTGAAACATGGCTCTCTTCAGAAATTGATCTCCCTTTTTTTGATTTTAACATTATTCGATTGGATCGTGAGGATTCACGTGGAGGAGGGGTACTTTTAGGGATCAAAAAGTGCCATTCCTTCTATAGAGTGAATCTTCCCGAATTCCCCGGTATTGAAGTTGTCGCATGTCAGGCTACCATTAAAGGTAAGAGCCTTTGTATTGCTTCTGTATATATTGCTCCTAGAGTCTCTGTTAATCGCAAACAACTTTTCGACATATGTGCGGTACTTCCCGCTCCATGGTTGATCATGGGAGATTTTAACTCCCACGGTACAGGCTGGGGGGAGCTGTACGATGATAACCGTTCTACTTTGATTTATGATCTCTGCGACAACTTCAGCATGACAATACTTAACAATGGAGAAGTAACACGTTTGGCTGGTCCATCCTCGAATGGTAGCAGATTAGACCTCACCTTTTGCTCCAATTCACTATCGTTGGATTGCACTTGGCATGTAATCCAGGATCCGCACGGTAGTGATCATCTGCCGATCAAAATTTCGATTGCCAGTGGGTTCAACTCGTCAGAATCCGTTAACGTCGCGTATGATCTAACCCGTAACATCGATTGGACTAAGTTCCAATTAACGATAGACGATACAGTATCGTCAGTGGAAGAGCTTCCGCCGTTGGAGGAATATAATTTCCTCTCTAATCTCATCATCGACAGCGCACTTCAAGCTCAAACACGACCGGTGCCGCGATCGTCTATTCGTAAGAAAACACCATCGCTCTGGTGGGATCAACAATGCACGGAGGTTTACCGTAAAAAGTCCGACGCGTTTAAACTTTTTCGGAAACGCGGAACACGCGAGCATTTCGACGCATACACATCTCTTGAACGCGAACTCAAGAGCCTCATCAAGGCCAAAAAACGGGGTTACTGGCGGCAGTTTGTAGACGGATTGTCGCGCGAAACGTCTATGAATACGCTTTGGAGTACGGCGCGAAGAATGCGTAACCGGTCTACTAACAACGAAAGCGAGGAATGCTCGGATCAATGGATTCTTAAATTCGCGCGAAAAGTGTGTCCGGATTCCGTGCCGTCGCAGTTGATTCCTCGCGAAACCGCGAATTCGGTAGACGAAATCAGTCAGCCTTTTTCAATGGTCGAACTTTCACTCGCTCTCCTTTCGTGTGGCAATTCTGCCCCGGGATCTGATAGAATCAAGTTCAACTTGCTGAAAAACCTCCCAGACGTCGCTAAGAGGCGCATGTTGAACTTGTACAATCAGTTCTTGGAGCTCAATATTGTTCCCGACGATTGGAGACGAGTGAGGGTGATAGCCATTAAAAAGCCTGATAAACCCGCGTCGGATCACAATTCGTATCGGCCCATCGCGATGCTGTCGTGTATTCGGAAATTGATGGAGAAAATGATCCTTCTTCGCCTCGACAAATGGGTTGAGACGAACCACCTTCTTTCAGATACTCAATTTGGTTTCCGTAGGGGTAAGGGAACGAACGACTGTCTCGCGTTGCTTTCCTCGGAAATTCAGTTAGCTTTTGCTAAGAAAGAGCAAATGGCTTCTGTGTTCTTGGATATCAAGGGGGCTTTTGATTCAGTATCCGTTGAAGTTCTTTCAGAGAAACTCCACGCTTGTGGATTGTCTCCATTAATGAATAATTTTTTGTACAATTTGCTGTCAGAAAAACATATGAGCTTTTCTCATGGAAACTCTACAGCTTTTCGATTTAGCTACATGGGTCTCCCCCAAGGCTCATGTTTAAGCCCCCTTTTGTACAATTTCTACGTTAGAGAAATTGACAATTGTCTTAGTGACAATTGCACGTTGAGAAAACTTGCAGATGATGGCGTAGTGTCTATCACAGGGCCAAAAGAGGTTGACCTGCAAGGACCCTTACAGGATACCTTGGACAATTTGTCTACTTGGGCTATTCAGCTAGGTATCGAATTCTCCACGGAGAAAACTGAGTTGGTCGTTTTTTCTAGGAAGCATAGCCCAGCACAACCGAAGCTTCAACTTTTGGGTAAGCCGATCACTCATTCCATGTCTTTCAAATATCTTGGGGTCTGGTTCGATTCCAAATGCACCAGGAGATCCCACATTGAGTATCTGAGACGAAAATGCCAACAAAGGATCAATTTTCTCCGAACAATTACCGGAACGTGGTGGGGAGCTCATCCGCAAGATCTTCTAACGTTGTACCGGACAACGATTTTATCGGTTTTAGAGTACGATAGTTTTTGCTTCCAGTCGGCAGCTAAAACGCACATCATCAAGCTGGAACGGATCCAGTATCGTTGTCTTCGTATCGCGTTAGGATGCATGCACTCGACTCATACTATGAGTCTCGAAGTGCTGGCGGGCATGTTGCCACTATCCGTCCGTTTTTCAGAGTTATCTCTGAGGCTCCTCACCCGTTGCGAAGTAATGAACCCACTGGTGATCGAAAATTTTGAGAAGCTTCTGGAGCTAAATCCTCAAACATGTTTTATGACTTTGTACTACCTATATTTAACACAGGATGTCAGCCCTTCAAGAAATATTCCCAATCGTGTAATCTTCTCCGATTTCGGCAATTCAGTGAATTTTGATTTATCTATGACGCAAGAAATCCGCGGAATTCCAGAGCATCATCGTCCTATGATTGCTCCGTCATTATACGCTGCAAAGTTTGGCCATGTTGATTCTGCAAGAACGTTTTTCACAGATGGATCTCTAATAGAGGAGTCCGCTGGTTTTGGTATATTTAATGAATTTCATAGCGCCTCTCGAAAAATTGAAGCTCCTTGTTCTGTGTATGTGGCTGAACTGGCAGCAATTCACTACACTTTGGAAACTATTGCTTCACTTCTTCCACACCACTACTTTATTTTTACGGATAGTCTCAGTTCTGTCGAGGCTATCCGTTCCATTAGGCCGGTAGAGCACTTCTCGTATTTTCTCTTGAAAATACGAGAACTGCTTAGTACTTTATCCGTGCGCTCTTTCATCATCACCTTCGCGAGGGTCCCTTCGCATTGCTCAATTTTGGGCAATGAGAAGGCGGATTCACTTGCGAAGGTGGGCGCTATGGAAGGCGACATTTATGATCGACAGATCGCCTATAGTGAATTTTTCTCTATTTATCGTCAGCAGTCGCTCGTTAGCTGGCAACATCAATGGAGTGAAGGGAGCTTGGGACGATGGCTGCATTCAATTATCCCTAAGGTGTCGAAGTTTGCATGGTTCAAAGGGTTGGACTTGAGTCGAGACTTCATACGCGTGATGTCTCGCCTCATGTCCAATCACTATTGTCTAAACGCTCACTTGTTCCGTGTGGGGTTGGGAGACAGCAATCTCTGTGAATGTGGACAAGGTTACCAGGACGCTGATCACATCCTTTGGTCTTGTGCGGAGTATCGTGGAGTCAGATCACATTTTTATGATTCCCTTCGGGCTCGAGGTAGACAACCTAATGTTCCAGTTCAGGATATTTTGGCTAGACGCGATCTGGAGTTTATGAAACTCATATATGTTTACTTTAAGGATATTAACCTTAGATTGTAAGTTTGATTAACCTTGTGTTTAGTTTGTATTTTGTACGTGTGGGTTTTTTTTTTCAATGTTTGTTTTCAAGATGAATAGAAATAATTTCATGCTTTAGGATTAATTAAATAATTGTATCGTAAACCACATTTCAAACCTCCTTCTTCCCTTTTCCCATCCAAAAAATTGTAAATCTCCACTAACCTCGAGACAACCGCGAGTACTCGGTCCAGTTCCTTTAACTTTAAATTTAAGACAGTAATAATGTATAACGCAAATGATAATTCGGCTCTGTAAAGTTTATTCGATTGAGCCTGTACAAATAAAGTAATTATAAAAAAAAAACAAATGTGAAAGAGTTAGGGATTGAGGAATTATCTTAGACTCTAAGCTAACTTTCATATACCATTACAATACAATTATTCACAGGGCAAATAACATGCTAGGCTTTATCAAGCGCTTTTGCTATAACTTTCAGGACCCTTACACAATTAAAATTGTTTATTTCCATTTATTTCCATTTCGTCAAGCCAGTGTAGACTACAAACAATGATTATTACAATGTTTACTTACATACTATGCATTAATTCTATTCTGTTTTAGCTTAGTTTGTATTTGCTGCTTGAACATAGTGATGTCAATAGTTCCGCAATGCAAATTATATAGGCGCATCATTCGATTGATTGGGCTATTTTTTGCATAGTTTGTTCTGTACGATGTTTCTGAAAATAAATTCCGTGTTCTAAGATATCGACAAGGTGTGTAAAAATTTAATTGTGCGAGAATTTCTGCCGAATCTATGCTCATTGAAATAATGTCGTTGATGAAGAAAAGCATTGCAAATTGGCGGCGCTCCTTAAGTGTTTGTATATTGATGAGCATGCAGCGCGCTTCATAAGATGGTAATGGAAATGCAGTCCAATTCAATTTACGTAAAGCATATAAAAGGAATTGTTTTTGGACAGATTCTATGCGTTCTTCGTGTATGGAAATGTATGGATTCCATACTAGGTGGCAGTATTCCAGAATTGGCCTTACATATGTGGTATATAATAGCTTAATAGTGTATGGGTCTTCGAAATTATGACTGAACCTTTTGATGAAGCCTAGCATTCTGTTTGCTTTACTAATGATAGTATTATAATGTTCTATAAAAGTTAGTTTGGAGTCTAGGATTACACCTAGATCTCTTACAATTTTGCTTTTTTCTACTATTTGGTTGCCTAATGATATTTCAATATGCGGTGTTTCAATTTTTCTGCTAAATGCTATTGCAGTACATTTTTTTACGTTCAGTTTAAGTAGACTTTTACTACACCAGGTGTGGAATATATTGATTTCATTCTGGAATTCTTCTGCATCGCTAGAATTACTTATTTCCATAAAGAGCTTCATGTCGTCTGCATATACAAGCAATTTTATTTTTTTAAGTATGTAGGAAATGTCGTTTATGTACAAAATAAAAAGAAGTGGGCCTAAATGAGAACCCTGGGGTACCCCAGAGGTGACTGAAATTGGTTCTGAAAGTTTATTTTGAAAGCGAACTATTTGTTTACGATGTGTTAGGTATGATTGAAGCCAATTCAAAAGTCCAGGCTCCATTCCTATTTTCTGCAATTTGAGGATTAATAATGGTATGTCGATGCGGTCAAATGCTTTACTGAAGTCGGTGTATAGTGCTTCAACGTGCTTGCCACTGTCCAACGCTTTAATAATGAAAGATACATATTCTAGAAGATTAGAGGTAGTTGAACGACCTTTAAAAAAGCCGTGCTGTTTACTTGTAATTAGATTTTTCACCTGCTGAAAAATATTGCCGTTTACGATTGATTCAAAAAGTTTTGGAATGCAAGAAATAATAGCAATTCCACGATAATTTCGAATGTCTGATTTTGCACCTGATTTGAAAATAGGTACCAAATAAGATGATTTCCAAATTTCAGGGAATTTTCCATTTTTCAGAGACATGTTGAAAAGACGCTGTAGAGGAAATGCGAGTTCTTCAGAAAGGTTTTTCAAAAATATGGGTGCGATGCCGTCAGGTCCAGACCCTTTCGACACGTTTAAGTTTTTTAGTGAATTGAGGACTTCATGTTGAGAAAGTTGGTTGACAGAGATGTTTTTAGAAATTTCAGGAATGAATGCAAAGAAATCGCGGTCACGATCTTCTTCGGAAAATGTGGTGTATACTTCTTGGAAGAAATTTGCAAAGAGACTGCAAATTTCAGAAGAATTCTCACCTACATTTGCCTCCAAATTCATTCGCGAAGGAAAATTGCTGCTTTTTAATTTCGTGTTTACATAATTAAAAAAGTTCTTAGGACATGATTTGACTTCATTTTCGACTTTGCGGTTATAGTCCTCATATGCAGAGTTGGTGGCTGTATGTAATTGGTTGCATAAGTTGTGATAGTTTCGCAAATTGGTTTCAGTTTTTTCTTTTTTGTATAGTTTATGAGCTTTCTGTTTTTTATTCTTCAAATTTTTCAGTTGTGGATTGAACCATGCGGGTAGTTTATTGTTTTGTATTCGTCTTCTTTTTTTTGATGGTACAGTTTCTAAGATTAGGTTTTGTAGAATTAAGTGAAATTTTTCTACTTCAGTATCGACATTTCCTTCGAAACTTATTAAATTTTGCCAATTTATTGTACATAGTCTACGTTTGGCTTCTTCGTAATTTGCTTTACGGTATTCCGGCACTTCCTCGTATTCCCAGTCGCTGGAGGAAGAAGAATTTTGTACGAAGATTGAGTATTCAATTGCTGTGTGAAAAACTTCATTTTTCCATAAAGGTGCTAATGATGTATCCACACAGAAGTCTTCAGTACAATTTGTAAATAAAAGGTCTAAATATGAGTTTTGTTGATTTTTTACATGGTTTATTCGATTAAGACCAAAATAAGATATTTTGTCGAATAATAATTGTAATGCTTCGTCTTCACCTACGACCGGGAGTAAAAATGATTCATTTTCAATGTCTGTAATAAAGTCTGCGTTTCGTTGATTGAAGTCGCCATAAATATGCAGTTTTACTTCTGGTTCCATATTTGACATTATAGTTTCAACAATTTGAAAAAAATAGTTCAAAAGACTGCTTGTGGGCATGTTTAGGTGGAAAATACACAGAAGAAAAAATGTGTATTTCACCGGCAATAAGTGCTTTGACCCAGACATTTTCGAATTCCTTGTGCTTATTTGTTATGATTTCTTCAGAAGTAAAGTCAGCATTTATGGCAATGAGCACTCCACCACCAGACTTTTTATTACAGAGTTGAAAATTCCTGTCGTGCCGGAATACATTAAAATTGTTTCCAAAAATTTCTTCGCTTCTGACGCTTTCGTCCCAGCTTGTTTCAGTTCCAAGAATTATTTGAAAAGAAGAAGATAGAATGTTCTGGTGGATTTCTTTCATTTTAGCTGGGCTTTTCATGCGATTGAAATTTTGGCAATACACCAAAATTTCAGTCGCATTCTGTTGAGGAAGTGAAGAGATTTTTGGAGGGTCAGTATTACTTACATTAGTAAGGTCTACCTCATGTAGAGTGTCGTCATTCGATAATAATAATTCCCTTGCATGGGAATAGTCGTCGTTACTTCCTTTAGTAGAGTGCGTCAGTGCCGTTGAAAATTTGGAGGACTGTAAAATTTGCGAGCGGCCTCCCTAGTTTGCTGCAGTCGTTGTGTGCGTTCACTAAGTAGGAACGCGCGGTGTGAATTCAGGTCTGCCAAAGCGTCGGTGCGTGGAATTCCGAGTTCTTCGTGAACGTCCAGGAAAATTTCGCGTAAAGGGCTGTTTCCGTTGGTAGTCCTTCTGCTGCCAGCATTAAAGTTGCACTAGTTTTAGTGATTCCGCGAATACATACTGAAGGTGGCTGGTCGTGCAAGTATGAAAGATAAGTCCGCACAATGTCCATAATTTTGGGGTCCCGCAGCCGTGCCTTCAAAAAGCGTCGGTCGCCAATTGCAGACTGTTCCGTGAGTCTGACTATAGGCGGACGCATTGGGTCCAGGATTGGAGGGTGTTCATGTCCGGTTGGCCTTTCGGCGCGATAAGGGTGAATAGTTTCCCCTTTTTCGAAGTTAATGAATTTTAGTCCATTGTCTGTGCTTGGTGGACGAGAAAATTGTATACGTGTATAATTGTCGACGTTCTTATTCCATTGCTATGATTGTTGTTGTTGTTGTTGTTGTTGTTGTTGTTGTTGTTGTTGTTGTTGTTGTTGTTGTTGTTGTTGTTGTTGTTGTTGTTGTTGTTGTTGTTGTTGTTGTTGTTGTTGTTGTTGTTGTTGTTGTTGTTGTTGTTGTTGTTGTTGTTGTTGTTGTTGTTGTTGTTGTTGTTGTTGTTGTTGTTGTTGTTGTTGTTGTTGTTGTTGTTGTTGTTGTTGTTGTTGTTGTTGTTGTTGTTGTTGTTGTTGTTGTTGTTGTTGTTGTTGTTGTTGTTGTTGTTGTTGTTGTTGTTGTTGTTGTTGTTGTTGTTGTTGTTGTTGTTGTTGTTGTTGTTGTTGTTGTTGTTGTTGTTGTTGTTGTTGTTGTTGTTGTTGTTGTTGTTGTTGTTGTTGTTGTTGTTGTTGTTGTTGTTGTTGTTGTTGTTGTTGTTGTTGTTGTTGTTGTTGTTGTTGTTGTTGTTGTTGTTGTTGTTGTTGTTGTTGTTGTTGTTGTTGTTGTTGTTGTTGTTGTTGTTGTTGTTGTTGTTGTTGTTGTTGTTGTTGTTGTTGTTGTTGTTGTTGTTGTTGTTGTTGTTGTTGTTGTTGTTGTTGTTGTTGTTGTTGTTGTTGTTGTTGTTGTTGTTGTTGTTGTTGTTGTTGTTGTTGTTGTTGTTGTTGTTGTTGTTGTTGTTGTTGTTGTTGTTGTTGTTGTTGTTGTTGTTGTTGTTGTTGTTGTTGTTGTTGTTGTTGTTGTTGTTGTTGTTGTTGTTGTTGTTGTTGTTGTTGTTGTTGTTGTTGTTGTTGTTGTTGTTGTTGTTGTTGTTGTTGTTGTTGTTGTTGTTGTTGTTGTTGTTGTTGTTGTTGTTGTTGTTGTTGTTGTTGTTGTTGTTGTTGTTGTTGTTGTTGTTGTTGTTGTTGTTGTTGTTGTTGTTGTTGTTGTTGTTGTTGTTGTTGTTGTTGTTGTTGTTGTTGTTGTTGTTGTTGTTGTTGTTGTTGTTGTTGTTGTTGTTGTTGTTGTTGTTGTTGTTGTTGTTGTTGTTGTTGTTGTTGTTGTTGTTGTTGTTGTTGTTGTTGTTGTTGTTGTTGTTGTTGTTGTTGTTGTTGTTGTTGTTGTTGTTGTTGTTGTTGTTGTTGTTGTTGTTGTTGTTGTTGTTGTTGTTGTTGTTGTTGTTGTTGTTGTTGTTGTTGTTGTTGTTGTTGTTGTTGTTGTTGTTGTTGTTGTTGTTGTTGTTGTTGTTGTTGTTGTTGTTGTTGTTGTTGTTGTTGTTGTTGTTGTTGTTGTTGTTGTTGTTGTTGTTGTTGTTGTTGTTGTTGTTGTTGTTGTTGTTGTTGTTGTTGTTGTTGTTGTTGTTGTTGTTGTTGTTGTTGTTGTTGTTGTTGTTGTTGTTGTTGTTGTTGTTGTTGTTGTTGTTGTTGTTGTTGTTGTTGTTGTTGTTGTTGTTGTTGTTGTTGTTGTTGTTGTTGGTGTTATTATTGCTGTTGTTGTTATTGTTGTAGTTGTCTGTTTTGTTCTTGTTGTTGTACTGATATGAATTTTCCTGGTGATGTTCCTTTCGTTGCTTTCGCCTACGTCTGGCTTTTTCCTTTTCTTTTTCCTGAAGGCGACGGGAACGCTGTTTGGTGTCAAATGCAGTCCAGTCGCGTTTCCATATTTTTTTATTTCCTAGCATTCGCCAGCTGGGGGCTGGTTCGGCACCGACGTTCTGCAGTTCAATTTCTATGTTGTTACATTCAATTGGATTGCCAGTATGTGCTGCTTCAGAAAAGGTTTTTGCCATTTCTTCCATATGTGCTTTTACATCGGAAGCTAGAATAGCATTTGAGTCCGCTAAGTCGTTCTTAATTTCCATAATTAATTGTGGAATTAGGTCAATTGAGTGCACTGTAGCTGTTGTTGTTGATGTGATGGCTTCTACTGCTGCTGTTGCTGCCGAGTTGACCGCCTTTTCTACAGCGATACAGGTGTCTGCTGGAGGTGTGTCCAAAAGTGCTGACAGTTTACTTTTTATTTCAGTGGAACTAGTCTTGCTGCTGCTGGCGAGGTTTGAAATGGCTTGTTTTACGTCGACAAGCATTTTCTCAATGTGGTCGAGCGTTTCGTCATGAGTCGCGCTTAGGCTTTTGAAATTCATGAGGAGTTTGTGGTTTGCTGCCAATGTATGTCCGATGTTTTTCGTGATATTTTGGAAAGACTTGGACAGTTCCTTCATGTTAAGTTCAGCGGTGAACTTTTCCTGACAGTCTTGGCAAAGAGGCAGCATGAAGGTCCGCAAAATTTCTTCATGATTCCGCTGTGCGCCTACGCAAGCTGCGTGGAAAGTCCGATTGCAGGCACCATGGCAGCGCCATAGGAAACGATTGTCATTTTGCACGCAATTCACGATACCGCACTTCATTGCACTCGCGTCGGGTGATAAAAAAAAAGTAAAAATTTGCTACTTGAAAATGCTAACGCGGGGCTCGCGCACGGGTCAGTTATTAAAAGGTATGAAAAATAAAATAAAGTTTGAATGGTAAAATATATACAAGAACGCTGTGAACGCGCGTCCGAACTCAAAGGTGGTTCGTGGTGAAGTGACTATATATTGCCTATGTGAGGTCAATACTGGAATATTGCAGCATTGTATGGTCTCCATGAAAGATTAGAATCAGTACAAAAACAATTTCTATTATACGCTCTTCGTAAATTAGGTTGGACTTCATTTCCTCTTCCATCATATGAAGCACGCTGCATGCTTATAAACATACAAACATTAAAAGAGCGTCGTGAATATGCAATGGTTTCATTTGTAAATGATATCGTTTCGCAGCGAATTGACTCAACAGAACTTTTATCAAAATTAAATTTCCATGCACCCACTCGGCAACTCCGAAATCGAAATTTATTTGCCATAAAACATCATCGCACAAATTATGCAAAATATGGGCCATTAAACCGCATGATGGCCTCTTACAATAAACACTGCGAAATCATTGACTTTACAATGTCTCGGCATAAACTAAAGCAATATTTTTATTCCATAAGAAATAACAACTCATAAAAGAAAAGACAAGAAAGCTGACACTACTTTTTTTATATAAATATATATTTAAGAAAACAAAACTGTATTAGTTGTACCTACTAGTCTACGTTGGTTGACGAAATAAATAAATAAATAAAATTTACTTCCATTTGAGGATGGACCAGCCAAACGTGTTATTTCTCCATTGTTAAGAATTGTCATATTGAAGTTATCACAGAGGTCATATTTAAAAGTAGAACGGTTGCCATCGTACAGTTCCCCCCAGCCTGTACTATGGGAATTAAAATCTCCCATAATCAACCGTGGAGCAGGAAGTACCGAACATATATCTGAAAGTTGTTTCCGATTAACAACGGCTCTAGGAGGAATATAAAAAGAAGCAATAGAAAGGCTCATACCTTTAAAAATAGCCTGACATGCGACAACTTCAATACCTGGAAATTGAATGGCTCCTTCACGCGAATCCTCACGATCCAGTCGAATAATGTTAAAATCATAAAAAGGAAGATCTACATCTGAAGAGAGCCAAGTTTCACAAAGAGCAAATGCATCACAATTATTATTGTGAACTAAAAACTTAAAAGAGTCTAATTTAGGAATAAGAATTCGACAATTCCACTGTAGAACAGTGATCAAATCCCCGACCTCGTTTGGAAAATTATCCAACGAAGGAAATGATTGCTGCAAGGAGGGGCCACTTCAATGTCAATTGCTTCAAGAGGGTCTTCACAGTAGGAAGCATTGCTAGAACAATGCTTTTCAGAGGATCAGAAATATCGAGGTACTTGAGGATACCGTCTACAATGCCATCAAATGAGAACAACCCAGATGAAGAAGGGGCTTCTGTTCCTAAAAATGGAGCATCAGGGGTATTGGATGTCCCAGGGAGTGGTGGAAAATCCTGGGTATTGTCAGTTCTTCGGAAACCAAGAGGAGTTGAAGCTTCCTTTTTTCCACCACTCTTTGATTTGTGCAAGCTGGTTTGAGGTTCCTGATCAGTGACTATCCGTGAACGGATGCGTCTTCGTTTCCGTGAAGAAACTTCC
>NW_027041675.1:17500-19476 GCF_037179485.1 Ochlerotatus camptorhynchus
CAGGGCACTTGTCTCCCGCGTCACACGAGGACATTGCGATCCATTACGAAACAGCTTTGGCGTCCGCAAGGACGCAAGGTCGCCCGACAGTTGCCCCCTGGTGCTGGTTGCTTGCCCCACAGTAGCGACGCTCAGTTCTGAAGGCCTGTGCCGCGAGGTGGGGCTTACTGCACGTGGTGTTTTGCAGTCGGGCGCGTGATGGATTTCCGCGTACACCGCCTCGGTCTTCCCGCAATGGACCGGCGGACTGTCGATCGGCAATGATAAAATCGAGGTACCTTCGGGACCCGTCTTGAAACACGGACCAAGAAGTCTATCTTGCGCGCGAGCCAATGGTCGTCCTCCGGAACACCAAAGGCGCAAAAAACATAACTTGAGTTGTGCGGGATTACGGGCGCGGCTCTCTGCAGCGTCCCTCCATCCCCGGGTGTTGTACCAGGCATGCGGTGAGGCCCTCCGGGGCCCTACCGTGCCACAACATACCGTGAGTGTGCAGGATGTGACCCGAAAGATGGTGAACTATGCCTGATCAGGTTGAAGTCAGGGGAAACCCTGATGGAGGACCGAAGCAGTTCTGACGTGCAAATCGATTGTCAGAATTGGGCATAGGGGCGAAAGACCAATCGAACCATCTAGTAGCTGGTTCCCTCCGAAGTTTCCCTCAGGATAGCTGGAGCACGCAACGTTTCGAACTCTATTCTTATCTGGTAAAGCGAATGATTAGAGGCCTTAGGTTCGAAATGATCTTAACCTATTCTCAAACTATAAATGGGTACGTACCATAACATTCTTGCATGATGTTATTGCAGCGTTGACGCCGGGCCGGCCCCCTGCGGTCGTTGCCTCCATAAGCGGCGTAGAAGATATCTGTGTGCTTAGTGGGCCAAGTTTTGGTAAGCAGAACTGGTGCTGTGGGATGAACCAAACGTAATGTTACGGCGCCTAAATAAACGACGCATCATAGATACCATGAAAGGTGTTGATTGCTACAGACAGCAGGACGGTGGACATGGAAGTCGTCATCCGCTAAGGAGTGTGTAACAACTCACCTGCCGAAGCAATTAGCCCTTAAAATGGATGGCGCTTAAGTCGTTTGCCTATACATTACCGCTGGCGTACAAGTGGGGCAGCGCGTTCGCACGACTGCCCTTTGAGACGCCAGCGAGTAGGAGGGTCTGGTGGTGTGCGTTGAAGTGCCTGGCGTAAGCCGACATGGAGCCGCCACTAGCACAGATCTTGGTGGTAGTAGCAAATATTCGAATGAGATCTTGGATGACTGAAGTGGAGGAGGGTTTCGTGTCAACAGCAGTTGAACACGAGTTAGCCAATCCTAAGCTCTATGGGAAACCTGATATATATTAAGCATTTAACCAGATACAACGACACACGTTCCTCGACACGTTGATGCAACATCCTCGTATATATTGAATGAGCGAAAGGGAATCCGGTTACAATTCCGGAGCCTGTTGAGTATACGTTTGCATTGGCGTTTGCATACCGGCAACGGTAGCGCCTTTGTAATCATGGCAACATGAATCCTTTTCTTCGAGAAGCCAACAAGAGATATCGGAAGAGTTTTCTTTTCTGTTTTACAGTCACACTAGCCATGGAAGTCTTTCATAGAGAGATATGGTTGGACAGGCTGGTAGAGCATGGTATTAAATTGCTGTGTCGATATTCTCTTCTTGGACCTTGAAAATCGAAGACTGGGGCACGCAAACTCTCAACAGCTTGTACCGAATCCGCAGCAGGTCTCCAAGGTTTAGAGTCTCTAGTCGATAGATTAATGTAGGTAAGGGAAGTCGGCAAATTAGATCCGTAACTTCGGGATAAGGATTGGCTCTGAAGACTGGGATGACTCGGGCTATGCTCCCGCTTCGCGGTGGGGGTTTGCCTCAATGCGTTCCTCCGTGGGTGCACGCTTGCGCGCGGGGCCTTCGCGGGCTCCCGTGTGTGGGTGTGTGTCCCGCGGGCGC
>NW_027041676.1:0-13964 GCF_037179485.1 Ochlerotatus camptorhynchus
TCCGTGCATGGTTTCCTCTAATTCATCGTCGTAGTCATCATTGCAACCATACAGACTGTTTTCGATATCAGATTCACCCGAAGTCTCTTCAAAATCGATCAAATCAGTTTGCTCAACTCTAGACTCTCGAGGCCTGCTTGGACCAGATTCATCCTCCGGTTCAACGAAATTATTCGTTTCCTCTGGTCTTAGGCGAGTCTTGCCTGCTGTTGATCATTTTGAAGCCTCAGCAGCCAGTGCCAATTTGAGGAGGATTTTGGTCCTACAAAGTGAGGATTCTGAGAGACGTGTTTTTCATTTGCTGTGTATTTTTCGCCAAGGAATTTAACATTTTTTGCTTTAAATGTGTTAATTTGTGTGCTGAAATTTAGTTTCAAGTGTTCATAAAGTTATTATTTAGTGATGCCGTGAGTGACTCGGTTGACCTTGAATCTAACCTCCAAAATCTAAGACGCAGCTTTAGTTCCATTGCTCGGTGTCGGATTTCATTGAATCCCGGGAGCCCGGTTCTCCGAGTTCGGATGCCACACTTTCGGCGTGTAGTTCGATTGAGAGATTCGTCACCGTAGGCGAGTTTGAAACCTTCCGCTTGCAAAAGTGATCGACTGCTGGTTTCTCGCCGGTGTCGGAGATTGCGAGCAATATGAAAGATGCCTCGCTGGATACGCCCAAGACTGGACGGGTGGTAGTTGGTGACCGCGAACTATTCCTGGGGAAAGCACTAGAAGCAAACCTCCTCCCAGATGACCATGGCAATGCAAATTTGTGTTCGTTGAAGGAAGTATTACGACGACAGTGCATCACGAAATGAGCTGCAAAGCTTAGAGAAAATCAAAACTACGGAACCCAAGAGAAACCAATCGTTGAGATATTGTCAAAAGTCTAACACTGCTTCTTGACGCCAAACTCGGCCTACGGATTCTAAACTCGGCCTAACGCATTGAAACGCCATTGAACCGCCAATGAATTCACTTCGGCCTATCGGATGAAGATAAAAATTGATTCGGTCGGAGTGCTTCTTTTGTTTTTGGAAATAATGGGTGCAAAGCTTCATATCACGCGTTCTCATTGACTTCGTTCCGTAGCTTATTAATTAAAGTATCGTACCTAACGCATAATTGACTTGTTAACTCTGAAATCATGAATTTATTTGAAGTTTTCTGCTCGATAGGCCCAAAATGGGCGATTATGCCGAAGTAGTTCTCTACCCTATCATTACAATACACATAAAAGCTCCGGTCGACATTCCGGCGAAAAAGCTAAGCCAACCCGACACCAACCTGACTTCTACCAAACCGCAACCCGATGTTGACCCAAAATTGACCCGACATAAACCCAAAATTGACCTGACAACAACACGACATTGGTTCGACATCGACCTTAAATTAGCCTTACATTGATCCAACATCTTGTCTGTTCAGGCCCATTTTGCTGGATTTCTTCCATACTCCACTGTCGTATCACAGACAAACAGACATAACACATTGAATATTTCTCACTGTAAAACATCGTCGCTAAAACACTACCGCCATCTGTTGAGTACACTATGGTGGGTAGTACGCAGAACAGATGGCGGTAGTGTGTAAACGTCAAACGCAAGGGAATTGACTATGCGCGCCACAGGTGGCGGTACTACCAACTACAATACTTTTAAATTTACCGTTAAATGCTTGTTCGATGAACAACTTGCGATTGTTATGTCTGTTTGTCTGTGGTCGTATATCAAATGATAGTGAGTGACTCAATTGACAGTGACAATGAGCTAAAAATGAGAAAGGAACTTTTCAAATTATGGTCATGTGAGAATTCGTTTACACAGAATTGATTAAATGGTTGTATTGGTTCATCTTCAATCGAATGATATGACAATTTACAGCACTAGCAGCATTTTAAAGAGAAAATCTCGGTTATGCCCTTGTGCATACTCATTGTCGAAATGTTCGGCGTACCGGAACAAAAATTATTCATAGTTGCTCGAATTAATACAGCTAGCGTTATACCGTATCCGTGATAATGTTTGCACCATCGTACAAATAAGGTTCCCGTTTCACCTGTGCAGACAATGCCTTGATTTTCTTTGCATGCACGTAACCTATAGCTCATACCGTAGTAGCAACAATCAATACGAAAATAACGATTTTAAATTGGCTCACCACTTTAGTAGCCTATTGGTCCCAAGCAAACGATTAACGTACCCTATTCTAGTTGAAATTCTATTACTACACTATGTTTGTTTTGATTCGCTATGAAAGTTTGACAGATAACATCAGGGGTGTGTGGATTCATGCAGAACATGCAGGGGTGAGTGAAATAGCTTGGGACTGCTTGGGACCGTTGTTCTGGTACTGAGTGAGCCAAAAATAATAATGATTTTCTTCGGGACCCAGTGGTCTTAGAGTTACCTCTATGGTAGTAGGCTGTGTATAAAAGAAAATGATTTACTAAGTTTGACAGTTGCACCATGACGAAGTGGCAGCCGTATTCGTGATTTGTCCCACGCGCAAATGTCACAAAAAGACATTTCAATTGCCGTGGGAGTGTCACGGTGGACCGTCAAAAGGGTTTTAGACCGAGAAAAGAAAGGACAACTATCCGCGAAGGTGGCCACAGTTCGTCTGAGGTCAGCTTGGGTTCCGAGGTTTATCGCTGCTATCAAAAGGAAGATTCTGGTGTATCCAGTGCGTTCAATAAGGAAAATGGCAAAGGAACACGTGATCAGTGACTTTACGGAACGGAAGATCGTAAAGAAAGATTGCAGGGCGAAGTCGAGGGCACGAAAAAAAAACTTCTATGATTACCAACCGCATCCGGGAGCTAAGAGTCGCACGATGCAAGAAAATCTTGAACTTCCTTAAGCGAAAAAAATCCGGTAATCCTGTTCACCGAGCATGTTTATGGTGTTTGGATTGGTGGCTTCCGATGGCAAAAAATTGACCTGGTGTTCATTCCAGAAGGCGACAAGGTCAACACGGAGGTCTACATCGGGATTTTAAGTAAGAATGTTCTTCCGTGGATCAAAGAACAGTACGGTCCGAAGCCAAATGTTGTATTTCAACAAGATGGGGCTCCGTGCCACACCTCGAACCGCACTCAGAAGTGGTTGCAGGAACATCTTCCGTTCTGGGCGAAGGACATGTGGCCGCCATCCAGCCCCGGTCTTAATCCGCTGGATTATTCAATATGGCGTTCTAAACCTGTTCTAAACGCCACCCGAGTACAGCAAGCCTTAGACAAACATTGACCCGTACCTGGAGAGAAATGGATCCAGACCACATTATTAGGCCGTAATTGCAGCAAGTGGATGCTCGATCGATGATTAACATAGTTTAAGACTCTGAGAAACATCTCCCTTTGAATACATAAAAAAAAACTCGAAAACGAAATATTTGAGATTTTTTTTAATTTTGACATTGCTCAATGATGCAAACACTACACCACCGGCACCGTTACTTCCCGAGTAGCACACTTTCATCACAATAAGTTACAGCAACTTGTTTATGACTGAAATAAGTCGTATATAAGTGTCTACAATTGATTTGTGACAAGCGTGCTACTAGGGTTGGTATGTTAGATTTAAACTTATGGGAACTGACATCCTATTGATGTTCAGCAAATACTCTTAAACAAATATATGGTGGTCCTGAAAAGGACCGTTTTGTCGTGAAGGATGAGTAATGTTGAGCTATTAGGGTGTTCAACATGAATGAGGCTGGCGGTCTGTATGTTGTTTGGACCGAGGGTGACGCGCTTGGCATAGATGGCCCGAAGTGACTCACAAAGAGCTACTGAATCCGATCAGTAGCGGTGCGGCTTCTTCCTCTTTCTTTGGTGAATGAACGCTCATGTGGGCTGCAGCTGGCTGATTGCGGGCAGCCTTTCAATGTATACTGGAGAACAGTACTCAACACTACCACACACGGTGATTGAATAAGATCGGATGGAATACGATTTTGAAATCTGTGTTAGGAAAAGCGCTTTTTGTAGGCAATCGGTGATCATTTTGATCACCATTGCAACAGTTAGGTACCTACTGAAAATTGAACAAGAGTTCATTTAGCAGATTCGTAGAAAAATTTCCAATCAATTAGCTTGTTTATAGTTAAAATCCATCCGATATTGACAGGGTTATGAGTGGTCAAAATAGGACCACTTTTCGTAACGCGGTCGATTTTGGTATTTTTTTATAATTGCTCCCCAAATATTTGGTCTACAAACGTAATCCTACGCCAATATTTGGACTACAGACGTAATCCTACGCCAATATTTGGTCTAAAGACGTAATCCTAAGACAAATGGAAGGTTTAAAATTAATTTGATTCTGCAAAGCCTTTCTAGAAACTAACCAAAATCTTAAAAAATAAGCCCATACCCAATCTACTACTGGTTCCACTGAATCGTCCCGATGATTTAGTGGTTCAACTGATAACTCCTGTTGAGAAGGCTGCTTTGATTGGCCTACATTTCGTCAACTACCATAATCTCGGACAAAACATGAGGCTACTGTTGCTCAAAATGCAGCCAACCTCCATTAGATTCCCAGCAACTTCCCCGCAGTTTCAGAGATTTCAGCGGACGATCTGTTGGCCTATATCAAATTTTCCAAAAACATGAAGGCCCCAGGTTTCGATAACATCTTGAATCTAGAACTCAAACATTTGAGTTCTAGATTCTACGTTTACCTGGCACTGATTTTCAATCCGTGCCTTAAGCTTGGCTACTTTCCCTCGTGCTGGAAATTAACCAAAGTCATACCCATCCGTAAACCTGGGAAAGATCCTTCCTCTTCTTCCAGCTACAGACCTATCAACCTTCTCTCAGGTTTATCAAAGCTTCTTGAAAAAGCGATATACCGGCGTCTTCTAACATCTGCCGACGAAAATAATATCTTACCTCAGGAGCAGTTTGGTTTTCGACAAGGTCGGTCGACTACTCACCAACTGATTCGAGTAAGCAATATTCTCAGACGGAAAAAGTCTGTCCTGTGTGTGTATTTCGACAACTGGAAGATCCGTATCAACTTGGCAAAGACCCAGATCATCATATTGTATCAGACTTGTTCCATCTTGAAATAATAAGATCTGCTTAAATGGCTCGGACTTACACTTGACAGCAAGCTTTTTTAAGGGAGCATATTGATAAAACTAACACCAAGTGCAACATCTTGATAAGATCACTGTATCCACTTATCATCCGCTGTCTATAGACAACTAATCCTACCTGTTATTGAGTATGGTATGCCAAGCTGGGGGAGTTGTTTCAAATGCCATCATCTTAAATTGCATAATATCCAGAACGAGATTCTTAGAATGATCCTAAGCAGTTCCCCGTGGACTCGAAACTCTGAGATCCACCTCCTGGCTGGAATTCAGACATTAGAAGAACGGAGAGTATTTCTCCAGTAAAGGTTCAGAGACACCTGGTCTGAGATCAGATCAACAGATCATAAGTGATCTAGCACGTTAGGTTAAGGTATACTCGTAGATAGGTAGGTTATCACATTTTTCAATTTAAGCAAAACTCACCCCCTAAGGAGTATTCGGTAAACTAGTTGAAACACGCAACTAGAATTAGAATATCCAATAAATGATGACGAGCCAATTAAAATGTTGAATCAATGTACCATCATAATCATCAAATAAAAACGTAATTTTTCTACAAAGCAAGGCTTAAATCGGCAATATAGAATAGAGGGGAATTGTTGGAGTCCATATGGACAATTTATTAAAAAGTGATTATAGATTGATTTGTTATCATTATTAACATATATGCAATTAGTTATAACATGAATTCATTATGCCATATCATCAGAAAGCGTCACACCTCATCTCCCATACAAGGAAAATGATTATAGCAACCAATTTCAAAAGCGCCATCTCTCGGGTAACCAGGTTTGGATCCATTATATTCCTGTGACGAACGGAGCTCAAATCTTCTCCGCATCCAACCAGAGGCCGCCCAAGGCTTTGGCTACATTGGCCTTCGGATCGTACCGCAGCGGCAGCTGGGTGCGCCCGTTCACGCTGAATCGTAGCCGGCTGAGCAGCTGAGCGATTCCGAACTGGACCTCCACCAGGGCGAATCGCATTCCGATACACATTCTCGGTCCATCGCCGAATGGGAGGAAGCTGTGCGAATGGCGGGCACTCACAGCTTCTGCGGAGAAACGGTCCGGATCGAACCGGGACGGATCTGGGTAGATTTCAGGATCGTGATGAATCGAATGAATGGGGATCATCACCAGTGTTTCCTTCTCGATGGTCAGGTCCTGTGTGGGAATCTGGAAGGCTTCGTTGGCAACGCGAATTAAATTTCCGATCGGGGCGTGCTTGCGAAGTGTTTCTGCAATGAAGATAAAATTATTGGAACATGAAAACGACGGAGAGAAACATTTTGAACCCACCATTGACGATTTGTTCTAGATAGATCATTTCCTTGACCGCTTCGTATGTTATGTGACCATCGTGAGCTGTGATAACTCGTTGAACTTCTTCACGGGCTTTGTCTTGAACAGCGGGATTATGCGCAAGCTCGAACAATGCAAACGATAGGACCCTAGATGACGTTTCAAATCCGGCAAAGAAGAACAGAAAGGCTTGTGCGATCACTTCATTCATCGTTATGGTATCCTTCGAATCTTCTTCATCGTCCTCAATGGTTCCCCTATTTTTCAGCTGCATCAACAGTTGCAAAAAGTCCGGACGTGTTACATTGTTCTTCTCCCTGTGATCCACCGTTTTTTGCACGATATCTACAAAATACGCCGTCACATCTGCCGGCGTTTGTTTGAGGCCCAACTTCATAGCCCAATCTCGGAAGCTGATAAGAAGCATCATCCACGCCATCTCCAAGGGTTTCGGGTTGAATATCCTATCGCCTATATCCAACAAATGCGAGCTCTCGTTTTTCAAAGCATTACATTGCAAACCGAAAGCGCACGATCCAATCACATCGCAAGTGAACTGCTGAGCCAAAATGCTAACATCTACCGGTTCCTTCCGTTCCACATACCGATCAAAACTGGCCAAAAATTCTTCACCGATCTCCCGAATCGTGAGGAACATGTACTTGATCTTACCGGAAGTGAACGTTGGGCTGAGCTTGTTCCGTAGAAAACGCCATCGTTCTCCTTCGATCGAAAACAGATTAGCCGTCAGGGGATCGTCTCGTTCGTTGAAGAACATACCTCGATCGCGGAAGCTGTTGAAATCCTTCACCAGGATATGTTTCACCAAATCCAAATCGTTGACAATCAGTATCGGTCTAACGCCCATATACATTCCAATCGTAGCGTGTGACTTTTTGTACCGTTGGTAGACGGATTCCAGCACTTCTGTGAAGTGCTTCTTGGATCCCATTTCGTTGAACGATCCCATCGCACTGTGGTCCAAAACGGCAAAAAGTGGAACTTTATTCCTAGAGCCTAGCCTTTACATTTTAGCCATATAGTGTCTTCGGAAAAAATGTTTGTATAAATATCTTACATAATATAAAACTGTCAAAAATTAGTCATGTCTTACTATGCAAAAAATAAAAACACTAACTTTTTTCTTTGAGGATATAGGGGAACGATGTCTTCAGCAAAGTTGTAGACAATGTAAAAACAAGCAACTTTATTCAATACATCAAAATTCTAAATCCTGTATTTTCAGAGTTATGGAGCTTTTTCTATGGAAGTTCCCTTAAATTTAGTTTTTCATACTTAACTTCTTTAAATTTCATTTTTCAAGTATACAATGTTCTAGACTATTATTCAAACAATCAAAACACACGTTTTTGTTGAAGATCATGAATCATTACAATTACTCCTTGTAAAGTTATAACAACTTTTATCTTTATTTTTCCATTACTTCATAAGCTTTTAGGAGAGAATGGGGCAAGTGAGGACACAAAACCAACTTTTTTTCTTGAAGCTTAGCTCAAGTACTATAAAGTTGAGAAGGTTTCATTTGTCGCTCCCTTCCCAAATTTGAGTACAATAACCTTATTATTTATGGTTTTTCATATATTTTTCACTTTCTTTTTAGGTTTTTTATACATATTTTTTTAATCTTTAGTATTTGAAGTATATAATGTTCTAAATAATCTTAAAACAGTAAAAACACATGTATTTGTAGAAGACCGTTAGTCTCTACAATAATGCATTGCAAAGTTATAGCTTATTTTAACTTTATTTAGCTTTATTTTTTTGTTTATATGGGAGAATGTGGCAATGGGACCACAACATCATCTAGCCTTCTTGAAGCCCAAGTACCAAAAAGCTATGCAGATTCAATTTCACCCTCCCCTCCTCCTATTTGAGTATGACAAGTTTACGCTGTTACATATTTTCTTGTTTTTATAGAAAACTTAATATATTGAACATTCGCTGCAATAAAATTAAAGCTCAAAAATAATACACCATGTACTTACGCGAATAACATATTCAGTTTCTTTCTTTGTCCAAATGCTCACGACACATACACCTAAATATCAGCAACACTGCCAGCAGGTAGTGAAATCACACAAACTGTTATGCTATTCGCGTATAGCTCAAAAATAATACATGGTGTATTATTTTTGAGCTATAATTTTATTGCAGCGAATGTTCAATATATTAAGTTTTCTATAAAAACAAGAAAATATGTAACAGCGTAAAGTTGTCACACTCAAATAGGAGGAGGGGAGGGTGAAGTTGAATCTGCATAGCTTTTTGGTACTTGGGCTTCAAGAAGGCTAGATGATGTTGTGTTCCCATTGCCACATTCTCCCATATAAACAAAAAAATAAAGCTAAATAAAGATAGAATAAGCTATAACTTTGCAATGCATTATTGTAGAGACTAACGGTCTTCTACAAATACATGTGTTTTTACTGTTTTAAGATTATTTAGAACATTATATACTTCAAATATTAAAGATTAAAAAAATATGTATAAAAAACCTAAAAAAGAAAGTGAAAAATATATGAAAAACCATAAATAATAAGGTTATTGTACTCAAATTTGGGAAGGGAGCGACAAATGAAACCTTCTCAACTTTATAGTACTTGAGCTAAGCTTCAAGAAAAAAAGTTGGTTTTGTGTCCTCACTTGCCCCATTCTCTCCTAAAAGCTTATGAAGTAATGGAAAAATAAAGATAAAAGTTGTTATAACTTTACAAGGAGTAATTGTAATGATTCATGATCTTCAACAAAAACGTGTGTTTTGATTGTTTGAATAATAGTCTAGAACATTGTATACTTGAAAAATGAAATTTAAAGAAGTTAAGTATGAAAAACTAAATTTAAGGGAACTTCCATAGAAAAAGCTCCATAACTCTGAAAATACAGGATTTAGAATTTTGACGTATTGAATGAAGTTGCTTGTTTTTACATTGTCTACAACTTTGCTGAAGACATCGTTCCCCTATATCCTCAAAGAAAAAAGTTAGTGTTTTTATTTTTTGCATAGTAAGACATGACTAATTTTTGACAGTTTTATATTATGTAAGATATTTATACAAACATTTTTTCCGAAGACACCATATGGCTAAAATTTAAAGGCTGGGCTCTAGGAATAAAGTTCCACTTTTTGCCGTTTTGGACCACAGTGCATCGGTAGGGAACCGCGAACGTGCGTGACGTTCCGATCGGACCAGTAGCAATATTTGCGCCGTACATAGTAGTACAGTAGCCCTAGGACGGGCAGAACCAGGCACACCGTGGTGATGAGAAAACCCATTGCGAACCGAACGCACTCGCAGGCACTGAGGAACTGTTTAGGTTTGGGCGTCCGGGTGTCGCTCTCTCGGTTTGCATCGCTTCCCAGGTTTCGACTTGGTTGAATGCTTGAGCAGACTTTGAGTTTACAGTGAGGTACCGTTGTTTGCGAATGGAGTTTTAGCCGGTATTCCTTACTAATCGCAAATGGTGTCTTCATTACCAAAAACTAGAGGCCTCATTGCGCAAGTCGAAACGAAAAACTTTTTCATACAAGAGTTCATACAAAAATGCTTCGTTTCGACTTGCGTAATGAGGCCCCTGCAGGCAGTGATGGCATAATCAATTGTAAAATGATTTTTTTTGACGTAGAACTACGTCTTGGTCGACTATACTGGGGTGCAAATCAAAAAATATGTGTGGTGAAGGAGTGTTAGGTTTTGAACGCTTGTAACTTTGTCATTTATAGATGAAATTAAAATCAAAATACGCCAATCGATAGGATATTACATTACAAACCCGTTGAAATAAAAGTTTTTACAATTTTTCTGTAATTAAACTATTGAAAATGTACAAATGATAATTTTATCACTGATTTCATGAAATAAGCCTTTTTCCCAAACCCAGTCATCACAAACGAATACCACTTGGTTGCAAATCATTCTGCTTGAACCTGAAAAGATATATATCAGCGCTACTCTCATGCCACTGCTCATTACCGCTTCGGACGGCGTGGCACTAGGTGCTGCATCAAGCAGGACTCGGTCAGCGGCTAAAGGTGGATCACGGCGTGTCCACCACAATGAGGAATGAGACTTGAAAAAACGTGCATGTAAAACCCCCTCCCGCTTAAGCGTATAAATTTCATGTGTACTTCTGAGTGGATTCTGTTTATGTGTGGTCAAATGAAAATCATGTGGAATTTCACATGGATATTTGTCAAAAAAAATGTGTAAATTGTTTTGAGTCAACCATAACCGAAACATTGAAATACTTGAAAATTTTAAGATAAAGTATAATAGTCAAAAATGCATGAAAAACATCAATTTTGTGTGGTTCTACGTCATACTGCGGTCGTGTCTAGGACACAACCCTTTAATTTTTTTCACTCTCATTCGCTCAAAATAGCATGCTTGATATTGATTTTTCAAGCTCCTTTCATATTGCGAGACTATTCACAACATGTAAAAATCGAGCAGGGAGTTGACTCGACACAAAAATGATTCCGTTGCACATCGTTTTCTTAGAAAGAGAAAGCATAGTTTGCTATCTCTCTTTACTCTTCACCGGTGGCGGACACGAAGCTACTGCTGCCAGCAGTTATGGAAGATTCGGGTTCCGTTCGGATGTAAACCATAAATCTTGAAACTCAAGCTCACCACGCTTTGGTGATAATGGTAGCTCGGAGCTACGTAATCACAGCTGGTAATGTCATCCACAGTTGTTTGCTTATTGATTTTTGCCTACGAAAATCAAGCGTTATCACTCCCGCATAAACGCGAACCATAACTTGACGATACCGGTTAAAATTCCATCCGCAAACAACGGTACCTCTCTGTATTTTGATTCTGCCGTGCGAGCGACCTCATGCTCGCGCTCATTTTGGGTGTCGTGAGCGAAAAAGTAAGCAAACAGTATAACGTAACGTTTATTTATATCGGTATATGGATATTTACAAGCAGTTGAACATTTTAACTTAATGTCTGGAACAAACCCAGGAAAACGGTCGCCCAGTTTGTGCATTAATCGTCCATAGACAGTGGATATCTATTGAAAATATTTCAGTCTCTTCTTGGTAGTTACTATTCAGTCTGTCAAAAAATGAATAAAAAAGAATATGATGACTCATATTTTGTGCAAACTAATACATATGCACTTCAAGAGTGATTCCTCAAAATGTCTCATAATTAAATTATAGATTCTCTTCATCTATTTCCACTCATTGGTATTGACTGGATTGCGGTAATATGAGTTATTCGTTTTACGTGGCCATTATTTGATAAGTCATTCTTTCGATTACAGAACCGACAAATAATTAATTGAATATTTTAAAGAATCGCTTCAATGTTAATTACAAGCCCAACGGCAACGACGTCAATAAAGGTTCAATCGCAATGCAAACGAAAGTGAAGCGGCAGTGGCAAGATTAACAGTTGACAACAGCCTCTCCTATGCCTATTTGGTTCTACCATAGAGGTAACTCTAAGACCAAAAGGTCCCGAAGAAACGAGCTCAACTTTTTAGCTCAGCTCTGGTACTATCTTCGGTCCCAAGCTAATCGATTCATCCCTCGAAACTTAGGAAAATCCACTAACCCCTCATTTTATCTGTCAAACTTTCATAGCGAATCAAAACAAACATAGTGTAGTACTGGAATTTATACTAGAATGGGGTACGTTAATCGATTTGCTTGGGACCAATAGGCTAGTCAAGTAGTGAGCCAATTTGAAATCGTTAGTTTCGTATTGATTGTTGGTTCTACGGCTGAGATCCAATTGGTGAATTTTCACCAAATTTGTCAGATAACACAATTGAAGATAGCCCTGCTATTCAATCTTTTTCTTCTTCGCATTTCAAGCTTATTGCATATCGCATATTAGCTTATAGCGTGCTCTCAACTTAGTGTTCTAGATGCACTTCCACAGTTATTAATTGAGAGCTTTCTTTGCATTGGTATAATTGTGTGGCAAAAGTCCAATCATACTTCTATGCCCAGGGAAGTCGAGAAATTTTTCAACCCAAAAAATTCCTAGACCGGACCGGGAATTGAACCCAGCCACCTCCAGCATGGTCTTGCTTTGTAGCTGCGCCTTTACCGACTGAGCTAAGGGAGGCCCGCCCAGTTATTCCAGCGTACCTTTTATGTGACAGAAAAGGAATTAATTTTGACAAGCAATTAGTCAAAAATTGGTCGATCAACAACATAGAGATTTTCAACAATTTTAATTTATTTCCAAATTGTCAATTTTGAGTGAACATTCTCCAAATGTCGATTACTTTTTCGAAGGGACGTATCAGTTGTTGCGCCAAATCGACGGTCAAATGCATTGTTTACAAAAGCTGATACGTTCCTTTCGAAAAAGTAATCGAGAAATAGATCATAGTTTTCTATTCTCCCGTTCTGCCACTCCGCTTCCACTCTCGTTGTATTTGAGTCTTAAGACGGATTTCTCTCGCACTCTCTTCAAACTTCATTCATTCCATCCATCCATCGCTGCTGGTTGGTTGATGGGATTTATCTATCTCGCTCTCGATCAGTGGGAGAGTCACCCTCTCGGTGCCCTGCCCGATCTAAAATGGCAAACATGATCTGACCGATTGTTATGATATCAGGGGAAACATGTCAGAAGGGTATAACTCGAAACGCAATGACTTTGAACGTCGATTTCTCTAGAATGACCAGACACCCACGGAATCTGAATATACCAGCTCATAGAACAAACATTACTCTGTCAGATGATTTTGTTAGTTTGAGTGGGTGTGTTGTCATTCGTAAGAAACCGACGATCCAAGTTATTGTTTACATTTCGAGTTAGACCCTTCTGACATGTTTCCCCTGATATTTTGCTTACAAACAACCGGTATGAATGTATAAATGTATCATTCACTAGCGATCGTCACCTGGATTGAATTTGCCATCTAGCAAGTACGATGATGATGTATTTGTGTTGAAGCCGTTGAGGCAGTTTGATTGTTTGCGTTGTTGTTGCGGTTCTCCCACGTTACGTGAATTCCGTGATAGTATTTTTTTTTTGGGATTGAGCTAACAACTAAATTAACCTTGCCACTTGACATCTGGTTCTCCGGGATCACATCGTCTCAAGATGGAGCCGGCGCTGGTGGTGTAGTGGTAAGCGTGACTGCTTTCTCACCCCAATGGGTCTGGGTTCAATCCCAGTCGAGGTCGGTGGGATTTTTCTGAGGCATTAAAATCTCTGGTCACGTCTTCCTTCGGAAGGGAAGTAAAGCCGTTGGTCCCGGCCCATGTGTGTTGATGAATGGGTGCGATATCCTACACAGGTGTGGAAGCTGCCTTCCTCCATATTCGATTGCCGTCAATGGATGGCAATCGATGTCCGTCGGTGATTGGCACTAGATTGAGGAACAGAGACCGACGTTAAATAAAGGAAAGAAGAAGAAGTCTCAAGATGGAAGAGGGAAAAAAATATATTTTGCGTTAGAGACTGTATTGTGTGGAATGAATTGAAATGATTTTGTAGTACTCTGGATACAGTGTCCGTTCGGCATTGGCAACACGTATCCAGTGTATTCAATAAGATTGTGCTCT
>NW_027041679.1:0-13482 GCF_037179485.1 Ochlerotatus camptorhynchus
TGGATAGTTCCGTTAGAGTACGGCAGTATGAAAATTGAATAGAAGTTGAAAATGAGCGAAGGGCCATTAAAGCGACAGTTTTCAAGATGACGCACATTTTTGCCTAGCCCGTACGATGTACGCTTCAAGTCCCCGCGTACATCGTACGGGCTAGGCAAAAATGTGCGTCATCTTGAAAACTGTCGCTTTAATGGCCCTTCGCTCATTTTCAACTTCTATTCAATTTTCATACTGCCGTACTCTAACGGAACTATCCACCTACATTCTTCTAAAGATCATTCTCTAGCTAATAAATCATCACACTAAAGCTTCATGTTAGCATTTCCAACCAACTCTGAAAATCGTTAACTTCGCGTATGAAGTAACATAAAAAACACTTTGAATGTAACAACTCAAGGCGGGAGTAGCCGTCAACAATGCTGATGATGGTACAGCACGCAACAACCACCCTACTGCTTTCTCTCTGAGATGATCACGTTGGTCATGACGAGAGGAGCAACACAATAGTTGGGTAAAGAAGAACTGCATTATAACACACCATCGACTGGAAATGCTCTCGCGACGTGGGGCTTTAGGTAGTGATGAAAACGTCGCTAGAACTATTCCACAGCCGCAGTCAGTTTATGAGCAACAAGAGCGACGCACATTTTTGCCTGTGGACTTGGAGACATACTTCAAGTCCCCGCGTACATCGTACGGGCTAGGCAAAAATGTGCGTCATCTTGAAAACTGTCGCTTTAATGGCCCTTCGCTCATTTTCAACTTCTATTCAATTTTCATACTGCCGTACTCTAACGGAACTATCCACCTACATTCTTCTAAAGATCATTCTCTAGCTAATAAATCATCACACTAAAGCTTCATGTTAGCATTTCCAACCAACTCTGAAAATCGTTAACTTCGCGTATGAAGTAACATAAAAAACACTTTGAATGTAACAACTCAAGGCGGGAGTAGCCGTCAACAATGCTGATGATGGTACAGCACGCAACAACCACCCTACTGCTTTCTCTCTGAGATGATCACGTTGGTCATGACGAGAGGAGCAACACAATAGTTGGGTAAAGAAGAACTGCATTATAACACACCATCGACTGGAAATGCTCTCGCGACGTGGGGCTTTAGGTAGTGATGAAAACGTCGCTAGAACTATTCCACAGCCGCAGTCAGTTTATGAGCAACAAGAGCGACGCACATTTTTGCCTGTGGACTTGGAGACATACTTCAAGTCCCCGCGTACATCGTACGGGCTAGGCAAAAATGTGCGTCATCTTGAAAACTGTCGCTTTAATGGCCCTTCGCTCATTTTCAACTTCTATTCAATTTTCATACTGCCGTACTCTAACGGAACTATCCACCTACATTCTTTTAAAGATCATTCTCTAGCTAATAAATCATCACACTAAAGCTTCATGTTAGCATTTCCAACCAACTCTGAAAATCGTTAACTTCGCGTATGAAGTAACATAAAAAACACTTTGAATGTAACAACTCAAGGCGGGAGTAGCCGTCAACAATGCTGATGATGGTACAGCACGCAACAACCACCCTACTGCTTTCTCTCTGAGATGATCACGTTGGTCATGACGAGAGGAGCAACACAATAGTTGGGTAAAGAAGAACTGCATTATAACACACCATCGACTGGAAATGCTCTCGCGACGTGGGGCTTTAGGTAGTGATGAAAACGTCGCTAGAACTATTCCACAGCCGCAGTCAGTTTATGAGCAACAAGAGCGACGCACATTTTTGCCTGTGGACTTGGAGACATACTTCAAGTCCCCGCGTACATCGTACGGGCTAGGCAAAAATGTGCGTCATCTTGAAAACTGTCGCTTTAATGGCCCTTCGCTCATTTTCAACTTCTATTCAATTTTCATACTGCCGTACTCTAACGGAACTATCCACCTACATTCTTCTAAAGATCATTCTCTAGCTAATAAATCATCACACTAAAGCTTCATGTTAGCATTTCCAACCAACTCTGAAAATCGTTAACTTCGCGTATGAAGTAACATAAAAAACACTTTGAATGTAACAACTCAAGGCGGGAGTAGCCGTCAACAATGCTGATGATGGTACAGCACGCAACAACCACCCTACTGCTTTCTCTCTGAGATGATCACGTTGGTCATGACGAGAGGAGCAACACAATAGTTGGGTAAAGAAGAACTGCATTATAACACACCATCGACTGGAAATGCTCTCGCGACGTGGGGCTTTAGGTAGTGATGAAAACGTCGCTAGAACTATTCCACAGCCGCAGTCAGTTTATGAGCAACAAGAGCGACGCACATTTTTGCCTGTGGACTTGGAGACATACTTCAAGTCCCCGCGTACATCGTACGGGCTAGGCAAAAATGTGCGTCATCTTGAAAACTGTCGCTTTAATGGCCCTTCGCTCATTTTCAACTTCTATTCAATTTTCATACTGCCGTACTCTAACGGAACTATCCACCTACATTCTTCTAAAGATCATTCTCTAGCTAATAAATCATCACACTAAAGCTTCATGTTAGCATTTCCAACCAACTCTGAAAATCGTTAACTTCGCGTATGAAGTAACATAAAAAACACTTTGAATGTAACAACTCAAGGCGGGAGTAGCCGTCAACAATGCTGATGATGGTACAGCACGCAACAACCACCCTACTGCTTTCTCTCTGAGATGATCACGTTGGTCATGACGAGAGGAGCAACACAATAGTTGGGTAAAGAAGAACTGCATTATAACACACCATCGACTGGAAATGCTCTCGCGACGTGGGGCTTTAGGTAGTGATGAAAACGTCGCTAGAACTATTCCACAGCCGCAGTCAGTTTATGAGCAACAAGAGCGACGCACATTTTTGCCTGTGGACTTGGAGACATACTTCAAGTCCCCGCGTACATCGTACGGGCTAGGCAAAAATGTGCGTCATCTTGAAAACTGTCGCTTTAATGGCCCTTCGCTCATTTTCAACTTCTATTCAATTTTCATACTGCCGTACTCTAACGGAACTATCCACCTACATTCTTCTAAAGATCATTCTCTAGCTAATAAATCATCACACTAAAGCTTCATGTTAGCATTTCCAACCAACTCTGAAAATCGTTAACTTCGCGTATGAAGTAACATAAAAAACACTTTGAATGTAGTTAATCACTTCCGGAAAGTTCAGACTAACATTAAATAAAATTCAATCACTCAACAGAAAAGTTTGGACTCCCTAAAGAAGGCTATGAACCACTTTAGAAAAGATATTGCTCCATTTGGAAAATTTAGGCTCAAAAAGTGTTAGAAAACTAGATGACCTAAACAAGATTGTGTCTTTTCCAAATGCCAAAGCAGTTAAGAACAATTCGGAAAAAGTTGAATCAATGCAGGAAACCTTTGATTCATTTAGGTAACGGATTGAATCAGCTAATGTTACCTCACTTCAGAAAATGCCAAACCAATTCTTTAAAGATTGGATTCGGGATTTGTTGAATCCCTTCAGGAAAGCTTTGACAACTTTAAAAAGGATTGAATAACATAGCAGAAAAGTTTAGACTTTGTTTGCATGCGAGATGCAAATTGCTTCAGAATACCACTGCATGATCGACGCAACACTTGGTTCAGTTCGTTATCAGTTTAATTGTACTGACTACACACATTCCTACTATCGAGTGGGAGAATCAACCACAGCTTAACCGTTGATCGCAATACATTCGCATGGGGATACTCTCGAGAAACTTATTCCTAGGGGCATTTGCATGAGAGCGGGAGATATGAGCACCGATCGATGGCTACCTACTAGATGAGGCGAGGATCTACAACGAGGGAGATTGACCGACCAGTGTTGCTTCACCATCTCGTCGAGACCGGTCACTGACCCGGTACAATATATTGCTTGTTTTGTAACTAGTTTATTAAGTTCATTGTAGTGTTTTAAGAATAAAAAGTTACTTTTAATGTTAATGTCGTGTGAATAAATGTTCGGTGCAAGTGTTTTAAAATAAACTAAGTGATTGTGAGAAGAAACCAAAATCTATTACGGTTCCAAACAATTAGTCCGGCATGCATTAAATACTAGAACGCCATCGTGGGCGAGGAAGATGAGCAACGAGCGTTGGTAAATTGAGGTCAGAAGTCTTCCGCTGTTCTCCACTGCTACATCTGGTCCTTCGAGCCGGCCACCCGGAGAAACTACGGCAAATGGCACCATCGCCATTCCTGCATCTATATCTGAATAGAGGATATCGCCATCATACTTACCACCAGTTCGCCAAAAGAAAAACTTGAGATTTTTTCCGGCCTTATATCCAAAAATTAAAAATATTTTAATTTTTTATCTTCCTTAAACTCAATTTGATTTTGTTCAGTTCCCATTCCGACAATTCATCTAAGTCCACAACCTGCCGTCGGCTTGCTTCCCTACCACGGTCATCAATCACTCCACGCATCAATTCCGTTTTGGCGCGATGCCGAACCGAGTCGGGCGTCGGACGGTGGACTCCCTGCAAAGAAAGTGCGCCTTGCATGTCCAGGAATTCTTTCGTTCAATTTTGTTTTCGTTAACTCCTTTCTCCTTGAATGCACACACTAGCATCGCACGGCATAACAACAACCGGCATGCGCTCGAATGCAATTTGTTACGATGTAGGCAGGTACATTTACTTATTTCGGGCGCTCTGTGGAAATCAATGACTTTAGTTAGGCCTAATGTACCGATGCAAGATGCAAATGCAGCGTGTGCATTCGCATAACATGGCCATACGGCAAGCTGGCAAGAAGGAAAAAAAAAGAAGTCGGCTGATTCGAATCGGTCATTAAACCATACAATGTTGGTCGAAAATAAGGCTCACTACTGGCTGGGCTCGACGAGTTGAAGGTTATGTAAGCCGTGCAAATGTTCGTGTTTGCAGCGTTTGTTGATGGCGTAGGCGTAGTCGGTTCCACTTTGCATGCATGATTTATGGCTCGGTTGGAAATGTTCTGATAAGCGGTAGTAGCTGCTAATAGTTAGTAATTGAATATTGTTTATGGATGAGATGATATAATAATAAATGGAATTATGGTTTATCTGTGATGGGCGGTGGGCTTGAGGAATATCTAGTGCATTTAGGTATTAGGAATTGGGTTTTCGGGTTAGTTGGTTGAAACAACTGCTTCGCAGCCACATTCCCCCGGGCTAGGGTGCTTCATTTTTAAAAATGAGGTATTTGCAATCACTTTAGTCATCCTTTAATTTACTTAACAAGATGCTGAACGATGAACTGTGCAAACAATTGTAGATTTAAAATAAAAAGTTTGAAATTTAGACGGTGAACTACTTCACAAATGTCGGTTTATATTCGGTTCAAGTGGTCAAAATGGTGTCAATCTATATGAATACTATGACAATAATGAAGAAGCAGATTAATGTTGTAATCAAAATGTTGTTTGATACCTATTTTGTAATTTTTTATTGCTTTTCAATCTTTCTTGAATTGCTACTAATTCGCAATTCGAAAAAGTAGTGTAAATTTCTGCACATAAATGGAGCGTCATACATCATACAAGTTCACATTATTGAGCATGTAAATGTATGACACATGTCAAAGAATATTGAATATATTTACGTGAAAAGGAAGTTTACATGCATGAATGTTTACATCACCAGTAGAATTCAGAATTTTTTTGTGTTGACAAACATTCTTTAGGCTAGCAGATATTTTACATAGCATCTTAGAATTTACATATTTAAAATTGACAGCAGTTGGGTAGCTAGAACCAAAGTTAAAGCGATATAATGACATTAAAATCTTCCAAAATGATCCCCATACACCGTATGAAAAATTCATGTAAATTTCTGCGCTTTTTAGCGCACATGTTGGTATAAATTATTGCGCAATATTAAAACAAATCATCAACATTTCGCACAATATTGCATGCAATTTCATTATGTATCCTCACAAATTATCGAGGGAAGATTGTCGCCGATGGTTGTAATTCAGAATTGTATTCTATGTACAAACTGTAAACTGTTTGAGCAACTCCTTATGCATCCTTGCCAGTTTTAGCACAGGTTAAAATTTTGGGGTTATAAATCAAACTGAAGGATGGCCGTTATGATACCAAAAACTCTGTTTTAAATGAAGCACCCTAATGTCCCACCTACGAAAGTAGTCTTTATTCGCAGCTTCTTGGATCATCGGGCTAAGGTTTATAATTAAGACACGCAGTAAAAGGTTTTATGTTCACTTTGCCATGCAACATAAAGCATACAAATAATGCAGAGGCGTAGGACTGTAGTAAAAACGAAACCGAGAGTAAATATCGTTCAATCGATACATTGTAACCGCAAATGGCAGCGTGTGGTTTAGATCTGCCTATTCCCGTATGGCACACGACGGCTGCGAATGTTATGATGATGTTGGAACTTGGAAGCGGAGGCAGTTTTTAAATTTGTTTAAGCGGCAACAAGTAAATAGTAGTGCTACCACCACCACCACCACCGCAAGGAATCACAGCATTCAATTTGAAGTCGGAAGAAAAAGGGCTATCGAACGCCAGTGCCGCCGCACGCCACGCCACGGCAGAAATGCAGAACTGCTGGATGTTACATGTAAGTTGCACAGCAATCGGCAATAGGCGTGTTCGAATGGTTAAATGGCTTGTCTTAGTTTATTGATACATTTGGAAAGTATGGAGGAAGTATGTTGGATGCAAGCTGTTATTTTAATATTAATAATAGGCTTTGGAGGGTATGGTTTTCAGTACAATCATTTGGACGTTTGTTATATGTGTATGAACATGGGTTTGAATATTGCAAAAATAAAGATGATCGTTTTCCATTTAATTCCATTTAAAGTATTTAGCATCCATGATCAATACATATTTCGACTACAATGTGCAGTTTTCATCATTGTTATTCCCACTGATGAAGACTGCTCATTGTAGGCGAAATACGTATATGTCAAGGACACAAAATGCTACGTGGAATTAATTGGAAAATAATCTCCCTCTTTTGATTTTGTGAGTATTCTACCTCCCAATTCATAACCTTCGGTTTGAATAGTACACACTTAGAAAAATTCAAGAGTGACATATACGAGCGTCAATTTTGACGTAATGTTGAGGCATAACAGGCACGAAATATAGCTCAATCAAACGTTCTTTTCATCGAGCAACGAACTTTTCAGTCTCAGAGCATTTAATGTGGCATGACATGTTTGTTTACGTCCCATCTTTTATGTCAAAGATGGATTCCGTCACGTGTAAAATAAGCTATTTCTAAGTGTGTAATAAATAATTTGGTGTTTTTTCTCTTCATTTGAAATATTGCTTTGGCGTCAATAATATAAAAAAAAAAAACCTGGAGATTCTAGACCAAAGTTAACATATTCAGCAAAAAGGCAAGCTATTTTTAGTTTCTACATACACACTTAAAAAAATTCATGTAAATTTAGGTGCTCTGAGACTGACATATACGAGCGTCATTTTTGACATACACACTTGAAAAATTTCATGTAAATTTAAATCTTTTTAGATGTACTCAAAAGAAGCAGCTTAATCGACCTAAATTTACGTCTTTTCTTAAATTTACTCGAACCATAAACTGAAGACATATTTTTACATGTCGTGACGTAAATTTCTGTCACTGGTGCTCATTTTTACTGATTTTGATAGTTTTTCAAAATCCTGCAATTTTACATCTTTTAGACATAATTTTCCTTTGAAAGGCAGTCATCGCATACCTATAGTCAAAAAGACAGCAAAAGTTGTCTGTTGTATAGTTATATTGATTAAATTATTTCACCAAATCAATATATAGCAATCGAATACCAAACCAATGAAACCTACTATTGCTAGATTTGTGTATTATCCGGAAGCATCTTCAATCTACATCCGAAGTATATCCACAAATTCTGCATACATATCCTAATAAAATTGTTATGGTAATTTTGCTTAAAGACGTGTTCCGGGTATCATCCAAACCGTTTGTAGAATAGTCTAATCATTTGGGTTACCATTCGGTTATGGTATGTTTTTATTAGGGTATCGCCGTCAGTAAAAAAAATCAGAAAAAATTCCCATCCCATTCATTAATTTTCAATTCCTTTGCATCCCTATCAATGGCTTTGCAAGATATCCTGATTATCCCTGATTATGCTTATTTCGAACTGTTCCTTTCTCCCCATTTGCATTCCATCACAGCGCTTCCAAGTATTTTTTGAAATAAAATACATTCCCAGAAGTGACGATTATCCTATGCCAAATATATTACTATATTGCTATACTCCCTCCCCATTAAGGCGTGGTATATAATTATTACATTACCTCTTACTTACCTGTATATTGGCTGTAAAATTATGGGTTGCGTTGGAATGATAAAATTACATAACCGTAACTTATGGATGAAGGCAATGATCTACTCCGCTAGGGGTTTGATTTTCTTATAAGATAGATTACGCAGTGATTTTGCATTCAACGTTGTATTTTGGCATCTATTTTATTCGGAACAAAGTCAACCAATACAAATGTTTTGAGATTGTTGAGCAAACAATATTAGGAATAACAGAGGAGATAGGTTAAAAATGATTATGAAAAATTATAATCTTCGGACATTGTGAGAAACTCATTAGTACAATGTCATTCAACGTAGGAAATCACTACTCAGTTTATCTGACGGGCTAGACTTGCTGTTGCTGTATGGCTAGAGATACCTTCAATCAGTCGCTTAACCATGCGTTGCTGCTGGCTTTTTCTTGTAGCCCTCGATTTGGATCCAGACACCGGCAAGATTTTGCAAAAATATTCTTGAACGAACTCCAAAAACTTGGATATCTGTTTCATATACATGAAATTATACACATAGTGTACACTTAGGAGATCAGCAATGGCAGTCACAACATTTTGGGTTCCTTCCGTCAGCCGAACCTGTTCCACCATCACGTAGTATACATGTTTATCGTTTCCCAGGTCTGAAAGAATAGTTAAGAAAAATAAAACAAGATTAGTATTCGTATAGAACATAGCATTGTAATATTATAAAAGGCTGCAAATCCATGAAATTTGTCTATTAATTTGACAAAAAACGGTCGAACCAAAAATGTCTTAGCGTATCGAGCCAAAATGGCTCAATATAGGGTTTAGCGTTAGTTGTGTTCGATTTCAATTCCTGTCTTACGACCTTAAATCAATGATAATATGTAAAACTTATCACCTGCAATGTTACAGAAAATTTCGTAGCTTACTAAAAAATGTTAGTAACATATTTGCGCAACTGTTTAAAAACTGATTTGCCGAAGTGAAGGTTACAAATAGTCTCGGAACCCTACTTGTTTTGGTATGACCGTCGACAAGAAGTTTTCTAATCGCTAAGTCGGATGGACTTGCTCTATTACAGCATCGCTTTTTTCAAACGTCACTTTTCAGATGGTTGTATGTGATTTTGTTAACAATCGCTGCAATCGATGATTGTACCAAGTGCTAGATTAGTTTGAAAAAAAAATAGCTGGTAAATTATCTGATGATGGTGTTAGTTTGCTTGAATATGTTTGCATTTAAGACCGTCGCTTGAAGTGGTTGTTTACAAAATTAGATACATCATTTTGAAAAAATGACTGTTGATTTCATTTTCGAACAATGGAAATTTAACAAAAAAAAAAGTATCAAGGCTAGAATTAAGGGTGTAACTGAAGAATATAACTTAAATTCCTTCCTTACCTACAGCAACAAGTACTGGTCCTGCACAATCTGTAGTTAGATCAGCCACTTTAGTACCAATCTGAAAAAAATAACAATTTACTTTTCTGAGCTGCAAGTCCTAATCTCATGTAAAGTTTACCTCTTTTTGAATGATCAGATGGACTATGTTTTCTCCTAACGAGGAGCACAAAAATTTTAGAATGTCGTAATCTGTCGCATGTTTATCCATCACGAGTGCTGGCCGGCTAGATCCTGAGAAATCGATGATTTTAGCTCGTTTAGCAAGGAACATCTTTTCGAGAGAGTTAAGCTGAACTCCAGTTGCTTTCTCAAAATGAAAACTAATCAGTTGGCGACGACGAAGAACGGGGAGTCTGGCAAGTAATTCCTTAAGTGATTCCGGTTGATCCAGATAGAAGCGAATATAGGCCTGCGATGCAGTTAAAAACTCCACAGTCAAAACACCAGTCTCATCCCGTGTCAGTTTGGAAAGAATATCTTTGGAACACTGTTCCGCCGAAACTTCCCAATATTCTTTAATTGTCCCAGCTTTCACATTTCTGTTTCTTTTAGTTTCAGCTGCAGATGATCGTGAGTCTGAATCTTTGTACCGGTTCAAATATGTGTTTCTATTAATCATTTTGTGTTTTAATACCACAAAACTTTGACCGGTCCCGAAACCGTCATCGTCGACGAAGTTCAAACACGGGTATTTAGACAACACTTGTTTCGCTACTTCCTCCATCGTACTGGCAGTAATGTGTACGTTTATGACCCTTAATTGGTCCACAATCGCGTTTGCCAACGCTGTCAACTCACTTTTTGGGAATTGCTTTTCACGGGGAACAGTTCCGGTGGGATTTTTGTCACGAAAATCTTGTAATTTCTTCAGCCGCAGTAGAATACTATCACTTACTTTCTGCCAATTTATGTCAAACGCACGAAACTTCATATCAGTGGTCGCATGTCTCTTCGAGCTCTTCGTGATTTTGAGGTCTGCCGTAGCGGTTGATGGTTGTCTTTTTTGAGATTTGTTTGGAGATTGATTCTCGTTTTGTGTAAGCACATTATCGTTGGTATCACTCACTGGTTCTTGAAAAAACACGTCCTTCGGGTCAGAATTCAGCGAAGAAACCGTGTCGAGATGATCGCTTTCTGAGTCGACCTTAGTAAGCGAAGAGCTTGTAGTCGTGTCCTGATCCTGCAGTGATACATCAGATTTATGTGTCATACCAGGTACAACAGCAACGGTATCAGGTAATTTTTCCAACGATTGTACTACTACCGGGTGGTGGACATTCCATAAACACGTTGAACCAGATGGTTGGGAAGCACCAGGCACCATGGCGATGATTTGCGGTGGAGGTTGCATAGACTGCATCACAAGAGGAATATTACTGTCAGAAAAAACATCACTTTCTTGAATACCTGACAGAGCTTCGTTCTCGACAATGTTTGTATTGTCGGTATCTGTAAAAAAAATAGAATTAATAAATAAAATATTTAAATTAGTAACCACCATTTGCATTATATAATTTTAAAATGGAATCTCGACAATTGACCACAAAACCACTCCTGATAGCAACAGTACTCGTGAAGATCACGTCATACAGAACTCGCTTTAAAAAAATTAAGTTTGCGAATGAATGTTTTGGTTCGCGAGAAAATGACCTTACAAGGTTTGTTTACAAAATGGAGTTAAGGCCATTTCAATTGTTGGTCTTGAAATGAATAAAATAACAGCATTACTACATAACAAACCTTCCTCCCACAAAACGAAGTAGCCAGCCATTTTGAGAAACAAATGAGCATTAATACGATTTCCTTTTCTCCAGCAAGTCTCATAGTAAATTATGATGACTTCTATTCTAGTTTAATTAGTGCACCTTACACTAAAGCCTGCTATCACATTTAAAGTTCGCAGGTCACTGTTTATTTCGTTATTTCAGAGCTCACTATCTATGGACACGTGAGAATGCCAGTCCTTGTCGAGTAATGTCGTACAGAGAGAGGTGAAGCAGATCGTGAAATATTGTTGTATTAGTAAAGGTAAACGTTTGTAAAAATCAACGTAAACGCAAGTAGTAACGTCACTAATTCAGTGCCAACATTTCAAAGGGGCGTAATTGCTTTTGTAAACAATGGCTTTAGCCGTCGATTTCTCGCAAATAAAAGCCCACCCTTCCAAATTACCAATGCTAGCTGGTACACGAAACATTTATCTACCTGCTGGTGTCATTCATTTTTATGAGTGAGCTTTCATTCGCAAGAAATCGACGACTAAAACCATTGTTTACAAACGCAATTACGACATTTGAAATGTTGGCACTGAATTTATTGTCTCGCACAGGGGTTTTACTCACACAACTTAACCGATTGCTTAACCTCGGTAATCCAGTTCATTGCTTGTCGAGGTCTTGGCTGTTTGACAGATCCATTTTCCAAAATTATACAACAAAAACAAAAATCCTTAAGGCCGGCGCACAATGCATACGTTTTCGGGTTTTTTGACAGATAATGCTAGAATCTATAATCTATTCTTTCATCTTACTTGTATGTCGATGAAGAGATTATGCCAATGTTGCTTAGGACTTTATATAAAAATAAACATTAAAATTTAATGCGTTTCTTGAATTGCGGAAAATTTCGAAGAAGTTCAGCAAACTATGCAGAAGTTCAGCTAAATTTGTAAAAATCTAGCGAACTACGTAGGAGTGCTGAGATCTGAGATCATGGTGTCACATTATCACCTTACTAGTGACAGTGAGTCACCTCACCTCTTTCGAGGCGCAGAATAGGCCTATACAATTGACTCGCTAACGTCGAAATCCGCCGGTGGTGTAGTGGTAAGCGTGATTACCTCTCACTCCAGCAGGCCTGGGTACAATCTTAGTCGGTGCCGCCGGGATGTTCATCTCTGATCACGCCTAATGCTTTTCGAGGCCCCGGCAGGGCCAGCATCAGTTATCTCGGATGCTCCAACGGCCAAAGATATCCACAACGAAAATAAAGAAACTAGTCGCAAGCATGCCCATACCCAGCGGTTTCGTGCCACGCATGCCAATATCAAAATCTGCTTGTAATTCAACGATCCTCTGCCGAGTCCTGTGGCAGCAGATGACGGAGAATCAAAGTAGACCAAGTTACGTCGATCGACTCAGTATCAGTGAATCGTATCGACCTGTTGTTGCCACGCTAATTCAGCTCTCAAGGATCGCAAACTCAAGCACAAGGATTTCCTCGAGCATCTCTTCACACCCATCAAATCTTCACATTAATAAATTACAATTACCCAGGATCACCAAACTTCCCTGTGGGATGATATGTCTTACAGGCGATCTGCATTTTTGCTAATGGCCATGCTAGATATCATTGAGCATGATCTGCTGAAGATGCACCTGAAGGCAGTGTCCTGTATGCGGTTGGATAGAGGTGCCACAACTAGTTCACGTCATAAAATCCCGACAAAGTTCAACGGTGATCCCTGCATTTATGTGCTGCTGCTGACGACTCAGCCCGTCGGTCCGGGGTTGAATCTAAACGGAGCGGACTCGGTCATCTTTGTGAAGCACGATTGGAATCCGATCTCTAGGCCATGGATTGAGCTCACCGAATCGATCTATCTATTCACGCGAAAGTTTATATAGGAGATCATGGGACTGAAAAAACTCAAAACTTAAAACGGGAAATATGGTGGTCAGCGACAAAAAATTTGTCAATGAAATGATGGACACGGATCAGCTGTTTTATCTTTTCGAGCTGGGCGATTGAGGCTGGAACGCCAATAAAGCTTCCAAGGAAAGCGACACTAATTATGCCGATATATT
>NW_027041682.1:0-22940 GCF_037179485.1 Ochlerotatus camptorhynchus
ACAAACACGTTGCCACACACACTCATGATTTATAATCACTGTTTTGGTTTGTGAAACCCCACTCCCTCCTATGGAAATCATTCGACCCAGTTCACTCAAGTTGCACTTTCTTCTCTTCTCATGTGCAGCACATTTGCAGTTTATTTATCTGCACTCAGGACACTCTCGTCAAGTGAGATCAATGCGTTGTTGCGTAATTTTGTGGACTTTTACTTTTTTTCTACTCCGAAAGCTGCATTCTTACGTTGAAGTCAATTCTGAGACCTTCCTTTGCAAGAATCAGGTCATCCTGTGTCCTGAATGTTAAACTTCATCGTGGAGCACGTACAAATGCTAATCACAAATCTGCAACGGTTCGAAACTTGAACTTGTCACCAAAAACTACAATGAAATGAACATCAACACGTCCACGAGCTGCCTACGTGAGTTTACTTTCGATACTGAAGGAGCTCTGCATGACGGGCAACTCAAACCGTCTGCCAGCTGTGTGGTTGGGGTTGCACTTCAAAAGCTCATGCGTGAAAGAGAGTATCGAAAACTCGCTCCAAAATTTCGGATTTTGTTGTTGTTGCTCATTGTTTGATGTTTGTACCGTTCGGTGGAGGAAATCGGGAACATCAGCATGACTTGGAAGATACTTTAAAATTCTTTTTCGACTGAACATCATTGTACGAATCGGATTGGTCAATTTGGTTGATGCTCATACTCATGAACACCATTATACGAATCGGCTTTATAACTCAATGATCCGTCATTTTTTTTTTTTTCAGTAGAAATATATCAAAAACGAATAATGATAAGTCATTGAAGATAGACATGTTCCGTAAAAACTGTTTAAAATCAAAACACACTCCGGCTGAAACACCAAACTCAACAACAAGGTATTTAATTATTCTCGCACTGCTCTCTGCTGGCTGTTTGCTCTCTTTTGCTTTTCCATCATCGCAGACCGTATGGTAGTTTCGTTGGTCGTTAACTGGTCCATCCAAACAGAGGAACGGTTCTCTTAATTGCACGTTTTGCTTCCAAATGTTCGATTGATTTAACGGTTCCATTTTTTATTATCATTTAAGATTGTAATCCTTTCCTCGTCTATGCGGTATCTGATTTTGCTTGACACGATAAGCGTCTCGACTGATCCAACTTATTTGCATAAAGTATCTGATCGTAACGATTTGACCTTTATCTCGCTCACGTTTTCGGTTCAGTTCAATCACCCAAGGAAAACTGGTGCTACAAATCTGGAGAGTGGTACGATTCGCTGATGTTTTATTCATATAAATGCTGTGTTATTACGATTATGGTACAGAGCATACCAACAAACAATTTTGGCTGCAGATTAGCTTATACAGCCGAAAATTAGCTTATACAGCTAATTTTTGCTTGTATAAGCTAGTTTGCAGCTTAAATTGTTTGTTGGGATTGCAACGCTGCAATGCACACTTTGGTGTATTTGACCCAAAAAGTTGGCTAAAACTCCAAATCGATAGTTATTTTTTTTTTTTTTTAATTAATTCAATGTTTACGAGAAATGCGTGTTTTTGTTGAATTATACTTATAAAAAGTATTCAAAAATAATCCATTTAAAAGTGCAATTAAAATTTTACTCAATTTGTTATTATTTATCTTATTCAATTTATATGATATGCTGCTGTTCGGGACCTAAAACCACTGCGACCAGTAATTTGATCTATTGTAGTAGTTTAGTGCATGTCGTATTACTCCATAACTATTGAGAAATGATGAAGTATTAGATTTTTTACAGTTGTCATTCTTGCATTTATCACAAGGAACCGATTCTAATTGAAAGATCTTTTGCTATTTATACCCTTCGGAGTGTTTGAACACCCTCTAAATGTGCGCCTCTTTGTCAGTCAAAAATGGATTTCTAAGCAACAAAATTAAAGAATGACACCGATAATGACCATGCATCAGAACACTAGTCTTAATCACTTCAAACTAGGGAACAACGAATAGAAGATTAGAAATCACATAGATGAAGACTATCTAACTCATTTTTTCCTTGTTTCAAGATCATCCTCGGTTGGCAAAGCCGAGTCTTTTCACTATCAATAAGGCATAAAAAGTAACAAAGACTGAGATGTGTTTCTTTGATTACTGAAAAATAATGTTCCCCTAGTTTGAAGTAGTCAGGACTAGGAATCGGTGGTAGATCTTACATCCCGTAACGTACCTTGAGTAGGTTCCCAAGTAACCAAAAGTTCTGATAAAAGGCTATTTATGGCTTAAGCATCATGGTTGAAGGTGGTCTATAGAATTCTAAGCAGCTTCATTTTTAAGTCTTTATAAGAACTTGAAAGTTCCGGTACCATAATTGAAGAGCATTCTAAGCAGCCTCTGGCGGAACTTGAACGGAACTTTTAGAAAATAAATCAAAAAAGGTTTTTGTCCTCTACAACAAATTCTATATTTCGTTCGCACTTTTATGAAAGTTATTTCTAAAGGCAGCTATTAAATGTGTATTGATTTATTAGCATTAGTAGTAGTAATGGAGCTGTTGGAAGAATTAAACCCAGTCTTCCTGCGTGAGAGTCTCAGCACGAACCACTACGTCATCTGAAAAATATTAAAGTGTGCTGTTGTCCCGCTTATTGTTGGAGTTTTCTGAGCCAGCTGACTGACTTGAATACGAAACACAACACTTGATGAATTTAAATTGGTGTTTTTTTGCATGGTATTCCATCACACTTGTGGCGTAGTGGTTAGCAATCGAAGTTGCATAAATATAAGAATTATGATTTATTCGGGCCACTGATTATTTCATATTTACGTACATTAAATTTTGTAACAAAAAAAGGTTTGTGCAGATTGCTTCATGTGACTTGAAAGTTCTGTCAGAACTTTATTTGAACTTTATGGAACTTGAAAGTTCTGTCGGAACTTTATTTGAACTTTATGGAACTTGAAAGTTCTGTATGAACTTTATTTGAACTTTTTGGAACTTGAAAGTTCTGTCGGAATTTTATTTGAACTTTATGGAACTTGAAAGTTCTGTCGAAACTTTATTTGAACTTTATGGAACTTGAAAGTTCTGTCGGAACTATATTTGAACTTTATGGAACTTGAATGTTCTGTCGGAACTTTATTTGAACTTTATGGAACTTGGAAGTGTTGAATGCGGAACTTTTGGTTACTTGGGTTATCTACCCACGTTACGAGGCAACCTAGTGATTACTCAAGAGCTTCTACTAATCACAGTTGAGTGGGTTTAGTAAAGCAATAATCAGGTTTAACATATAACTTATATGATGGTTACAATATGTTGTTGCAAAAACAACAAAAAATCAAGAGATTCACACAAATTTGGTAATCGAACTTTTGGCCGCCTTTTTGGGTCAAACACTCCTATGTGCAGCGCCTGGAATGCAAGTCGATAACAATATGTAATATAAAATATCGTTTTCCTTTTTCGATCATATTTGAAAAAAAAATGATTTCAGAACCTAATAGGTACATATAACTAAAGAAATCCATCGTGGGTTTAAGGAAAGACATAGCGTTTCTTAAAAAAATGCCGAAAATTAAATCTAACACCTATCAGTCATAAGATTAGGGTTAAGACACCAACTCCCTTAAAAGTAACTCGTAAGATGGAGTCAGAATTTATAAAAGCGAGTATTCAGAGTCTCTACTCAAAGTTGGAAACAAAGTCGTTGGAAAGTTATTTACTGCATTTGAAATTGGCCAAAGAATTCACAATTGAATTACCACTGTTTTTGACTAAAGTAAAAGTATTGGAGGGCTGCGAGGAAAAAAGGAAAAAGAAAGTTACATAACAACAAACTGAGGTCACTACAATACTATTTGAATTACACAACGCAACAGAGAGACCAGAAATCACACAGTTCAGTTAACACAGCTGTGGTTCAATAAGTCGTAGGTTTTGTGGTAAATCGCTCGACGCAGCAGTTCTCAGAAGAACAATTGACACTACTCAACAAGGGATTAGGATATGCGATCTCCTCAAAACCTGACGGGGAAGAGACCATCGTTGACATGGAGACTGCAATCACTCACACACTTCCTATTCAATTACACGAGACTGCCAGGAATATTATTTCAGAGACAATACAAAACGGAAAAGGACATTCACTTAGTAAAACCGAAAAAGAGGAAATTCGAATTCTCCAAGAACTAAAAACAAAGCCGGTATTCTATACAAAAGCGGACAAAGGTAATGCAGTAATGATTTTGGGCAAAGAGTACTATGACAATCGGATGACGGAAAAAATACTAATGGCCCATACAGACAGTTGAGGATTGACCCCCTCCCATCTATGGTTAACCATGTGGATAAAACGTTGAAAGAGTGCAAGGCGTTTATTGGCAACACTACGAATCAATTGAAAGTTTCAAACCCTTCTCTACCTAGGATCAAAGGTTTACCAAAGATTCACAAACCAAGATTCTAAATGAGATTATCTCGGTTGAAGGATCATGAGAGATTCGGAAAGATGAAGTCATGGTTTCATTTGATGTAACAGCACTTTTTCCGAGTGTACCAGTAAAGGAAGCCATCAGCCTTTTAGAAGACTGGCTTCTGAAGCAACGTGAGGATTCTACTTGGAAAAACAAAGTTCGGTCATATCTCATAATACTCGTCTTTGTATGGAGGAAAATTATTTCATTTTCAGAGGAATTTTTTATAAACAAACTAAAAGCGCTCCTATGACAATTCGCTTTCTCCATTTTTATGTGAATTGATCATGGCTAATCAAGAAAATACTCTGGAGGATAGAAATTTGTTGCCCAAGTGCTGGTATAGGTACGTGGATGACATTTTCAAAAGGGAAGATTTATCAAAAACTTCCAAGGCCATAAGTAACGTTCACAAGGACATCAAATTTACTCGTGAAGAAGAGAGAGAGAAGGCAAACTCCCCTTCTAAGATCTTCTCATCATCAGGGAAACGTCTTCGTTCAATTTCGAAATATATAAATAGGAAACCAACAAATTCAAAGAGAGTAATACCAAGCACTTCAAACTATTCCCATCAACACAAATTGGTCACTTTTCACCACATGGTTCACAAGGATGCAAACTCTTCCTCTTAGCGATACAGGCAAATCAAGGGAAATAGCTCACATTTTTGAAATCGCTAGACTTAATGGGTATCAAGAAAAAAACAATTCAAGGCTTGTTCAAGCAGTAATCGATAAAAGAACAAGGGATCATTTTAGGCGTATTTCGACAATTCTTACACCAGTAACTGAGGGTTTAAAACGGGTAGCGGTGAATTTCGACAACAACATTACCAAACCATTGATTTCGAAGTTTAGAAGTTTTGGCCTGGATTTAGTATTCAGCAGCAGGACAATTCAGCTGAAGTCACTGTTAGGATCAACAATAGATTCTATAAATGTCTTAGGGAAAGCCGGAGTCTACAAAATCTCTTGTCCAGATTGCAATAAAATCTACATTGGTCAGACGAAAAGGACTTTGGAAACAAGGTTTAAGGAACACATCGCAGAGGTAAAAAAGGCTAACAAAGAGATGGATAAAGGACTTCATTATGAATTTAAATCCAAGGTTGCAGAACATATCGTTAAAAAGGGGCACAATTTGACTAAGGAAAACATTAATATCCTGCGGACTGTATCTTCACCTTGGAAACTAGACGTAGCCGAAAGTCTAGAAATATTTAAACATAATCCATCAACACTGCTTAATAAAGATCAAGGAAACGGATACTCGAGACTCTTTAGCATGCTACCTAAAACAACACATCGTAGCATGCCTCTACCTGTTGGAGACTGAATTTAGGTACCTGGTTAGGTAAATTGTAACATGGCAGTGGATACATGCTAATTTGTATTACCCATTGACTTTTGGGAAATTGTCCAAGTTTTCGAAAAAAAAACTGAAAAAAATCCATTTGAGGCCTACACTGAAAAAAAAACTATTTTAAAAATTTAAAGACGCTTAAAAAGAATTGCCATGTTTGATTTGGATGAAACTTTGCCTCAAAATAGGTAATTACGTATACTACCATCCGTCCATACATCGTCAGATTGGCACTTTTAAGGAAAAAAAAAAAGTTTTCCTTACAAAAACCTCCATACAACACATTTTTGTAGGAGTTGTCAGTTTTCCATAATATATTTTCGAAAAAAAAACGGCAAACAAGTTTGGCTCTACTCAAAGGTTAGTTTAGATAAATTGTGGAAAAACTAAGTGTATGTAAAGTGGCTTATTTAGTCATGGTCCACACATCCAGAAAGTTTCATTTAAATCTGAGAGGGTGCTGTCAGCTCCGAATATGATTTGGCGCGATCTCATATCTAGATAGAGCTGGAATTAGGCGTAACAGCTTTTGTAAACAAAGATTTCTTTCAATGATTTTTAGGAATTCCAGGCACGCCCTCGCAAATCAACATTACCGTCGGGTAGACGAAGTCTTACCCTACCTGATGGTGTTTTGTGTGAGCGAGCCTTGACTTTCAAGACATCATCGAATGAAGTTAGAAGCTGTTACGCCCTAATTCCAACTCAATCTTGATATGGGAACTGACATCCGATTGATAAAATACACTTTTTGAAATTTATGGTGGTCCTGAAAATGACCGTTTTCTCGTGATCGTTGAGTAGCTGCTTGTGGGGAGTCTTTCGTTGTATACTGGTCAATATTACCAACTAACCACGCGGTGATTTAATAAACACCGTTTGGTGAGATCGGATGGAATTCAACTTTGAAATCCATGTAAGTGAAATCGCTTTTCGCAGGCAATCGGTCATAATTTTAATTATCATAGCAAAAGTTGCACATTTGTGCAATTTTCAACAGTGACATTTTGAAAAATGAAAAAGTCTTAATTTTAACAGATTCGTAGAAATATATCTAATCGATTGGTGATAATATTATTGAAATTGGTCCAGGCGCAGCTGAGTTATTAACGTTCAAAATCTTTCATAATATTGTTACATGTTCCATTGTCGGTTTTCACAAAGTGTACCCCCATATAGAAATCACAGACGTAGTCCTACGTCAAAACCAAACCCCTGATAAAATATTTCGATACTCATATGGAAGGCTTTCGTTTGGTGGGTCGAATTCGAGGATGTTACAGATTTGCAGAGGAAGCCCAGGTGAGTGAATTTCAATGGCCTTACAGGCAGGGTGGCCAGACCTACCGGTTTATCGGTAGTCCTACCGATTTTCGGGATGCCTACCGATTCACATACGAAAGGTTCAAAATTACCGATATGTCACTTTTCATAACGAAAATCACAGATTTTTTGAAATCCTGAAAAATGTTCAATACCTGTGTTTTGTTTTTATTTATTTATTTATTTATTCGTTAATAAATCCAACCGTAGACTACGTATTAACATTAGGACTTATGTTCTATGACTTCGCAGGGAAATATATTTTTAATTCTGTTGAGGGCATATTTAGGTCAATCATTTCACAATGATGATTATAAACAGTCATCATCTGATTTACAGGTCCAAATTTAGCGTAACTGTCGATTGCGTAATTGTCGGGAAGGTGCATGCAAATTATACTTGTCAATAGATCAGCTGAGTCAATGCATTGCGAAATGATATTGTTTAATAAAGAAATTTTTGCGTAATCCCGACGTTCTTTCAATGTTTGAATGCTGATCAGCAAGCAACGTGCTTCATATGACGGGAGAGGAAAAGCCGTCCAACCTAACTTACGTAGTGCATGCTTTTGGATTGACTCTATTCGTTTTTCATGCTTTTTCATATAGGGTGACCAATAGACTGATGCAAAATTTGACTTTTTCACTCCACAGTGCTTAAATCGTTTCAAATCGGGTCCTGATTAGTCTCCCAAAGTTACAACTCATTTGGTTAGAAACAGACTTCGCACAAGCCATTTGAAGTTTACATGTAAATTACTATGGGAAATCGCAACTTTTTGTTCATTGCCTTCTATTCTTTTTCCATATTGAGCTGCTAAACAGTTCGATAGCCATTCTTATAGAAAATTTTCTCAGCTACAACTTTGCTCAAGATTGTTTTTATGTAAAACGAAACAGAAAAAAGTTATTAATTATTTAAGAGATTGGTTAACTTATGACATGATCAAGCAGCTGCTCTGTAGGCAACACTGTATTTTGCAGTGTGACATAGTAGCCATGATTTTCAACGCCCCAGAAACACCAATGTTGCCTGCTGAGCAGTTGATTCAGCATGATCATAAGACATCAGCGCATTGAACCATTGATAACTTTCCTTGCATTTCCTTGCATTTAATCAAATTTAGTCTTCAGCAAAGTTGTAGCTGGTAAAATTTTCTACAAGTATAGTTGAAATTTTTTGAAGCAGACCGATATGGGGAATTATTAGATAGTCATGAACAAAAATCTTGGTTTTACCGTAGTAATTCCCATACAAACTTCAAATGGTTTGTGCCATCTCAGTTTCTCACCAAATGGGTTCAAATTTTGAGAGGTTAGTCAGGATCCGATTTGGAATCGTTTAAGTATTGTGGAGCGAAAATTTCAAATTTTGCATCACTCTAGTGACCAAACAACGCTAGAATATTCTAAAATTGACCTCACATAAGCAATGTTAAGTGATTTTATTGTATAAGGATCTTTAAAGTGGATACCGAAACGTTTTATAAAATTAAGCGTATTGCCTGCTCTATGTATTATTGTGTTATAATGGTCCACAAATGTCAATTTATAATCTAGAATAGTGTAGTTAGAATTATTAATTTCGTCACGTTTCAACCAGGCGAACTGAGGGACAGTGTATTAGGTTTTGCACCGTCGGGGTTAACCTCAATCTGTTGACAGTTCAGTGGTACTGTTTGCGTAGACTTAGTCGATTTTTTCTTGGGTAGATACTCTACTCTCGATAATTTTTCAGACTGCACTGAGATGTAAACCGCACTTCTGAATTGTCCACGAGCAACATTCTTTCACCGCTGTTCCTTGACAAATATCAAGTTAAAATTCGGAAATTTTAAAATATTTTTTTATTTGGGAAAACGATTAACCCAAGTAACCAAAAGTTCCGCATTCAACTCTTCCAAGTTCCATAAAGTTCCGACAGAACATTCAAGTTCCATAAAGTTCAAATAAAGTTCCGACAGAACTTTCAAGTTCCATAAAGTTCAAATAAAGTTCCGACAGAACTTTCAAGTTCCATAAAATTCAAATAAAGTTCCGACAGAACTTTCAACTTCCATAAAGTTCAAATAAAGTTCTGACGGAACTTTCAAGCCACATGCAGCAATCCGCACAAACCTTTTTTTGTTACAAAATTCAATGTACGTAAATATGAAATAATCAGTGGCCCGAATAAATCATAATTCTTATATTTATGCAACTTCGATCCAAAATAAAAAAAAAATAAAAGTAATTTCCTGGATTCGAACCCGTGTATTCGGCATGTGATCTACGATTGCTAACCACTGCGCCACAAGTGTGATGGAATACCATGCGAAAAAACACCAATTCGTATTCAAGTCAGTCAGCTGGATCAGAAAACTCCAAAAATAGGCGGGACAACAGCTCACTTTAATATATTTCAGATGACGTAGTGGTTCGTGCTGAGACTCTCACGCAGAAGGACTGGGTTTAATTCTTTCAACAGCTCCATTACTACTACTAATGCCAATAAATCAATACACATTTAATACCTGCCTTTAGAAATAACTTTCATAAAAGTGCGAACGAAATATAGAATTTGTTGTAGAGGACAAAAACCTTTTTTGATTTATTTTCTAAAAGTTCCGTTCAAGTTCCGTCAGAGGCTGCTTAGAATGCTCTTCAATTATGGTACCGGAACTTTCAAGTTCTTATAACGACTTAAAAATGAGGCTGCTTAGAATTCTATAGACCACCTTCAACCAAGATGCTTAAGCCATAAATAGCCTTTTATCAGAACTTTTGGTTACTTGGGAAGTGCTTGTAAACAGTACCACTGAAATGTCAAAAAGATTTAGCCGATTAACACTGAGTTCATTCGTGACGTCACGCTGCAGAACATAATTGCTCACAAATGTTTCAAGTATGGGCGGGAAAGTTTTCTTATGACGACCTACCGATAACTACCCATAAAAGTTTTTAAAAGCTACCGATAATGAAAAAAAAAACAATCTGGCCACTCTGCTTACAGGATAAGTCCAAAGACTAGATAAGCTCCAATGGAACACAATACTTTGTGGAATTGCGGAAACGTCAATCACGAAAGACAATACTTGTTAATCTTCAAATATTGTACATAATAATGATTGCCTTAAAACATTCCCATTAGTCATTGTCGAAGCAGGGAGACCTCTTATCTCATCAGGATATTGTTGAAACCTACTGGAAATGAGCTACACACTGGAGTCGCTTTTTATGCGGGAATACGTGCCGCGTAAAAAGAAACGCGTTAATTTCACATACATAATTAACATACCCCAATTTATAATTGTCATACAGAATTGACAAACCCCAATTTATCTGTATAATCTATCTATATAGGGGAAATGAATGTAATGTCGGCTGAAATGCCCCTTATTTGGGCCCATACATAAATTCAGCAATCGACTAAATTTTCAATAGTGACCAAAAATATCCATTAGTACAGTACCAATGACGCGTTCATCTAGATAAAAATGATAAATAGCAGATTTTTAGCGATGGGCCCAATCTTAGATTCATAGGCCAATATTAGTGCCATTTCCCTATATAAAAATGAATTTCTGTCTGTCTGTCTGACCCTTATAAACTCGGAAACTACTTAACCGATCGGGGTGAAAATTTGTATGCAGGGGTTTTTGGGGCAGGAAAAGGTTTTTATGATGGTTAGAGACCCCTCCCTCTCGTTAGGGGGGGGGGGGGTCTTCCATACAAATGAAACAGAAGTTTATGCATAACTCGAGAATTAATCAAGCAAATGGAACCAAATTTGGCATGTGGAGGTCATAGGGGGTAGTCCCTTAGATAAGAGGGGGGGGGGGTACATAAACTCAAGCTAATATTGAATCCCGAGCAAGGCCGGGCACACTCAGCTAGTGTATAACAAATATGTATTTTGTGGTTAAAAATGTCGAATTTGATTGCTTATCTATTGAATGTATTTATTCAAAGCCAACATTGAATTATTGATTCCATAAATCGCACTGATAATATCCAAAACTAGCGGAAATAAATGGAATCCTGTATAAAGAAAGACAGCAAATGATTAGTTAGTTCCATTTCCACTACCTTATTTGCTTACCCGTGACAGATACGCGTATTAAGTCAATAATGTGCAGACTTCTTCATCAGAATGGAAACCTGTTCATGCATTCATCTGAATAAAATACCAACCTACCATATGCAAATAATTATGATTTTGATCCATCACAAATACAGGTTTTTTCAAGAGTCCAATTCAAGGTCGCTATCGCTCTGCATAAGTACGGATCCATACTAGAATACACGCTAAACTAGATTATTCCACAGCTCTCGTTTGATCGTTTACTAAATCAGTTAATAACTGGGTTACATTAACTGGTTTGAACCAATTATCCTTTACCCAATAGTTACTAAATACTACCCTGCTCGCGTGAACGTCGACTGGGAACAGTTCAAGCTGCAGTTGTACAACGTTACTCTAGTACCTGAACCGATAATTGTTAGGTGGTTGAACAGCTTCATTGAGGCCTTAGATAGCCTAGTTAGTAAAGGCACGCCGAAAGCAGCGGATTTGAATTTTTCACGATTTTCCTGGGCATATAGTATCTTTATGCTTGCCACACAATATTCAATTTCATGCATTGGTATAGAAATCACTCAATAAATTACAAGTGCATCTAGAACACTAAGTTGAGAGCCGGCAAACGCTCACAACAAAAGCGTAAAAACCCTAAAAGAAGAAGAAGGGTTAACATTGTTCCAGCAATGATGCCCTAAAGGCGATCATGCTCACTCAAATTCGAGATGGTGCTTAGATGGTGAGTGAGTCACTGATGCGCTGTTTATACCGCCCCGTCAGAAAGACAATTGGGCATAGTGAGAGATGATTATCGATGGCGGTATTGATCTTGATGTTGAAAGCCAGACGATGCATCCGAGCCGGTAATTTCATTGATGGATCAATTGTGTTGGCCTCTTTCAAGGTGTACGATGGAAGTGTAGATGGTGGACTGCGGAGTGATTATCTTCCTTATGATAGGTTTTTATGACCATGTCTAAGGTGGCAGCCACCAATTGCTAGAATCAAGGTACGACAGGAATTTTTTTTAAGAATGACTTATCAGAAAAGCAAACATACATATAACAATGTTCCTACCAATTATCATGTTTAAATAATCCAAACAAAGGCGCTAAGATAGCTTGCAACGCACACAAAAAATGGACTGATGTCGGTGTACTTGTCAATCGTATGGGATATAAAATGGAATGTCCTTAACATTTCTCATAAATTCAGGATCGTGTATGAAAACAGCATATTTATGAAAGTTTACAATGCGAAAAAAATATTTTCCCGCTTTCCACGCTCGGTAATGGCACCCTGCATGGCATGAATAAATATACTATTCTATGTGGTTTTCGACACTAACTGAAGGGCGCATGTTGTTCCATTTTCCATTGTTTTTGAGAGAGGGATAATCTAACACTAACTGGAAGGCGGGTTGATAATCAGAACCTCCACGAATGCTAGTAATCAATGGATCTGATAATAATAGGAGCCAGTTCAATAGATCACGATTTGTAAGCGATCTTGATTGCTTGCGGGTATTGAACTCTTGGTATCTGTTAAATAAAAGTTTTATTAATTTATTCGTTGTTATATTGGTTAAATACATGTACCTCTTCCAATCCTTGTTCCTTGCCTCCTGTGCTTCCTCAGAAAGCTGACCGATTAGAACAAGGAAATGTTCAATCACGGCTGATCCATTTAAAAATACTTTATGAATACTAGGTGGCAAGTAATTCCAGGTTCGATAGGTTGGTGTTGATTAACAAAACCAAAGCTTGTAGATCTGTGTATACGAACCAACTTATTTTCATCTGCAGGACTTGCGTGAGAAAGGATATCCGTCACATCTTTCTCACCTGATTCTCTCATCTTCATTTGTGTCGCAAATGCTAGCTCATTAAGATGGTAGCTATTCCGAACCTCTACGTTGTTTCACAACATTCTTCGAAAGGAACAACCTTCCATCCTGCCACACTTTTTGCATTTTCAGAAGTAATGCTTCCGTTTACAACGTTTTCAGGAAGCGTGAACGGCTTACTGAAATACTAGGCGTGACACTTGACAACCATGCACGAGCATGTTTGGTCCAGAGCTTTTCAAAAAAGTCGCACATCGTTTTCACTGGTTTTCCGACATGTGCAGCCACATCCGGCATAATATTCACATTTATGGCATAACACTGGAGTACCTTCTTTTAAACGCAGTTGAATTTTGATGATCGGCCTCCACTCGTTTTTGACCACAGTGACAAGAGATCACGCTTATCAACTTAAATTGAATCAAGAAAAAAAAAAAGATCATTGGCACTTGTTGTGATCTAACGATAAATTTAAAAAATTCGACAGTGAGCATGCATAAGGGCCTATACGCGATGATCGATTCTCTTCGTCGATTTTCTCTTTTGTTAATAACTCGCTAGATTTAACGTTTCTCGGTGCGTTTGCTGTTGCTTTTGATAGCCAATACAACCTGTTACTACTCTGCTTTGAACAAATTCTTGAAAATTGTTTCGCTTAGCTGTAGCAATGCAAAGAGAAAATCGATGAAGAGAATCGATCATCGCGTATTCGCCCTTATGAATGCTCACTGTCGAATTAAAAAAAATTAAGCCCTACCAGATAATGCCATTTTACTTCAGAACTGCTCTCGTAGCTTCCTCTGCTGTCCGGTTTCTTTGGCAGAATTAGTCTCTCTCTCCTTCGTTTGGCTTCCGCAGTTCTTCTATCTTACATGCTTTCATATATTTTCACAATTCTCGATGAACATTTCAAATGGTCCTATCTGCTTTGATCGATTCTCTTCATCGACTTTCTCTTTTGATAACCACTGCTATGCAAACAGATTTCGCGCTAATTTTACAACATAGTTTGATAAAGGAGATTCTTATTTAGCATCCAAAACGTACAATACAATAGCGCGAGGGGGGCGACACATCTAAATTTCAAGTTTAGATGCTCAACAAATCTCACACTAGTGAATCAATCTTCGAAAAATCTTCTTTCATTTGTCGCATCTACTTGCATCGCTCATCATCTTTTTGCAGGAAATCTTCAGAATCGTCATCAATCTTCTGTCTATCTACTCAGCGTGCGCGCAGCTAGCCACAGCTAAAAACACAATCTTTTTTACATCGTAGATAGAGTCGTCCCCCTCGCAATAGCGAAAGGTTTTGCAGCTGAGTTATTAACGGAAGAGAAAGTCGATGAAGAGAATCAATCAATTCAGATAGGACCTTTTGAAATGTTTATCTATAATTGCTTCACGCTTGATGAAAAACAGTGATGAGCACTATGGAAAAAACACTTATTGACTCACAAGTTTAACTTAATTTTGACAGTTTTTTTTTCGTTCTTGATGCTGGGCATGAAATGGATAAACGTGCCGTTCTTCAATTTGATAAGCTCTGAGAAGTGGGACATTTGTTTATTAAGCCGGTTACTATGGAAACGAATTTATAACGCGGTATAAAACACAGTACCCTCTTGTTGTTGACATGACTTCTATAAAGCCTATCAACAGGTGTTTGTTTTGATCATAACTCTCCAGCAAACGGTCGTGGATGGACAAGTTTAAAGCTCTTTTAATGTAGTTTTAGATGCATTTATTTCATCTGCATCTTCTTGCACCTAAGAAAGATACGCAAGTCCAAAATATGAGGAAAATAAAAGAAAATTTATCAATAACTCATCCTATTAAAATGATGCAGGTATAGTATATTCTAAAAAGATGAGTATTTTAGTATACCAATCAACTTTGTTGAAAATAATGAAGACCTAAATTTAAAGAAAATATGTGTTTTGATAAAAAAAAAAAAACGTGTTTTTGGGGGTCCGTCCTCAAGCAACGCTCCCTATCTCGATTTGAGCGAAATTTAGGACTTTTATGTCTTGAGCAAAGTTGTTTGTAATCATTTTTGCTACAACTTTGCTGAAGACGTCATTCATTTATCTCGACTTTGTGAAGAAATAATTTTTTCATTTCACTTTTAGGGGGATTAATCACAAAACCCATGCCTTCAAAATATGAAGCATGTCATACTCATCAACTTTTTTGAAGACGTATTTACTCTAAATCCGCTCTCCATGGTGCTATTAATTAAGAGCGTCAAAATGGACTTTTCAACCACTGTGCATTGACCGGCGTGAAAAGTTGGATTGATATTCCGGGAACTAACAAAACAGGACATTTTAAGATTTCTCAACCATTCTGCCACAATCGTGCTGCTTGATAAATGGGCTGTGTGTGTATGTGTGTATTCAATCTAACCCCCACTGGCCGGCAGTGGTTGGTATTATGGAAGAAATTTGCTTACAATAATCCTTGATGTAATAACGTCCATTCCATTCCGAGGTGACGTTCAAATACAATAAGCTTCGCATGTAAACACTACCGCTATCATATGAATAATGGTACACACTTCCAGATTTCGAAATGTGATGTTTCAAAATCTGGCGCGTATTTAGTAATATATGGAAATATGCAATATTTCCATACGTTATTATATCCATTAATTAAATTCCGAAAAAGACCCAAATATGTTGTTCCATTACTAAGTGGACCATGCTTTAGAAGTACAGACAAAACTTTCAGGGACGCAGCTAAGTTTTTTTTTACAACGAATTTTGAAATAACGCGGTTTATTCACGTGGAATTTTTAAATAACCAGGTTTTATTTAAACAATTTTTTTAAATACCGCGTTTTTTACACGGTTTTATTAAATAACGCTGGTTTTCACATGTTTTTTTTTTAATAACACGGATTTTTTACACGGTACGTATCCACCGTGTAAAAAAGAACTTGAGTGTATCTGTTCTCTGCGAGAATTCGGCCTTTTTGACTCTCGCCTAATCGTTCAAAATGAGATGACGTCTCAGACAAAGTTGTAAGAAACTGGATTGCCTTTTCAGAATAAAATACATACTGAAATAACATCACAAATTGTTGCAAAACACGCAAAAAAAACTCCTAAAAACTTCAACAGCAAAAAAAAAATACATCACACCTCGCAAATCGAAGAAAAAGCACTTTCAAGGCCGTGTTGCAATAAGAATGAACCCTTCGCTATGAATACCCACTCACAACTCAATGACCAGTTATCTGCTCTTCACACTGACACCCAAGTGGCATCTGCCAACAAACTGCTCGACACGAGTATTGTTCTACAAAACAGCAAAAAAAAAAGTACATCCTATCGAGTGCCACATGCATACATGCTGACACAACAACCTTTAATAACCATTGCTCTAGCAAGCACATATTGAACCATGTTCTCCTTGCAGCTCCTTTCAATAGATCGTCAACCTCCAGTTCTGATCACGACCAAAGCAGGAGTGCTTTTTGAATTGGTTTTATGTTCATTTGTCGATCAAAAATTCGATTAACTTGATTCGCTTTCTATCGGGATTTGTAGTACTAATGCATACAGTCAAAAGTTCAAAGATTAAATTAAGGTTTGTGCTATCATTATTGCGAAAATACCGCACTATTAAACGATTTATGGATCAACAAATGCACATACGACCTATTCAAAATTTGATCGAGAAAGCTGCAACAGAGAAAAGCCACTTACCTTGCGAGTGTTGCCGGTCGGTGTAATAAGCGGCAAATTTACAGACTGTTGATTTACTGCTGCATGCGGAAGGTTTATTTTTGACTAAAAAATTTTCAAGAACTTTTTTCACCATACACCACAGATCACATGCGACGAAGCAAGGTTTGCCAAATCTCATCCGAATTACATTTACTCCACGTTGAAACTGAATGTTGCCAGCAATGAGCAACGTGCCACAGGAACCACTCCGTAATTCAACTGGATTAGAACTACATCAGTTATCTGCGGATGGACCTTATTATATAAAAATCCTCTTCACTAGGAAAAAAATGTGTGCTTAGCAATGCACTTATCAGCAATGACCGATATGAGGATTAAGCAAAGAATGATGAACCAACACATAAACGCTTAGCTACACGTCAAGTTACCCGGTGAACGCTCCCTTTTCGAATAGGATAGATTTTGAATGGAAACCCAAATTTGATGAATTCTTCATTTCGTTGGCTGACTACCTAAAATAAAAGAACATGTGCTGCATAACAATAGAACAAATTAAAATTCCATCCATCATTTACATTATTCTTCTTGTGAGAAGTTAGCATTTATGTATGACGTAACATGTCTATTTTGGTATGCATCATTTCTGAGTACGGGTTTCGGAGAAGTTCCATATGTGCTTTATCAGTATACAAGTAAGGACAATGTATTACGTCTAAGTCTGGCAATTAAACCCCTAATGGCAAATTATTGGTTGGTCGTTCTTAACACCTCAATTTAATTGAATTGAGTCTTGAAAATAATTTTATTTACACCATATTGTTCAAACGTCATTCTAGGAACGGATTTTTGTTATAAATATTTTGTTTATATTTCAATTCATTTAGTTTTACGTCATAGTAGGGGTGGACGGATTACTTGCGGTTTACTCGAGGTTTGAAAGAGTAACGTTTTTAAGCGAAGTATCAGGCGAATAGCATGGCAGTCCCAAGAAAATAATTTTAGAGTTTTAATCGTCGAGTGGTCGTCAATATAATAAGCAGTATCGCGATATTCATGATGATTTCTTTTTCTAACGATGGGTGTACGATCAATGTAATCCTAGAGCAAGTTATAGCGAATTCGTTTATTATTCAGTTCCAACCTGGATCGGGTATCAAGATTGGGTCTGCTTGTTTTCTGACAAACGTCAGTTTGCTCTTTTTTTTTTTTTAAAACCTAGCTCAGGTTGAGGTTCACACTGACAAAAAGTTCGGTTTCGCACTGGGTTGGAACTGGTGTTAACCCCGATAATAAACGAATTCGCTATTAGAGACACTCTTTTGAAGTCAACGTTGCGAATGGATGACGAAACGTGGGTGAATAAAGTTTTTGAGTAGCTCCCCATGCAAAAATTATATCATTTCTGACCATTGTACGAGGAAATATCCCTCAAGTTTATGTACGGTTTCGCTGATAAGTTTGCCCGGAGACTGCAAGCAAGACGATGAACACGAAAGTGTAAGGGAGAACAACCCATAATACACCCCTGGGGTAAAATTCCACTAGAAAATAATGAAATCAGAACAATTCGAAAGAACCGGTATTGTTTAAAAGAAGGATTTCTAAAAATGTAATACATTGATTGCGTAAAAATTTCCAAAATTAGTACAACTCGAAAAAACTGCTAATGTTTAAAAGAAGGAAGCATTCCTATATATAAAAATAATGATTATTGAAAAATTTCGGAAATCAGTACGTCTCGAAAGAACAACTCATGTTCAAAAGAACGAAGCATTACTATAAATCTAAAATAAACATTATTTGAAAATTTCTGCAAACAGAGTATAACTCAAAAGACCTGCTCATATTCTAAAGAAGGGAGCATTACATTTGAATAGCTTGCCAGGTTGAAAAAAATGAAACTTCTTAATCTTTTTTCGAGACTGATTTCAAAATTTACTTAGCTTTGAGAAAAGTTCAAAACCGTATGTAAATGGCTTGCTCTTCGTTGAAATGACCCATTCGGTGAAATGTCCCGCTACCTATGAAATCATATATTGACATACTAATTCATAAAAAAATGCATTTTGTGAAAAACATGATACTGTTGTTTAAATCATCAACTACAAATAAAGCTTGTAACAGCATCCTATCGCAAAACAATGAAACGAATTCAATTTTCGTATATTTTTAGGTGTTTAACTTTATGAATAACTATCTAACACTCTATTGACACCTTATTTTTGATGTAACAAAAAGGAATAATCATTTGAAACGCCTCATGCCTTAGCATTAAATGGTAACATTTCTCCAGTTCGAACGAAACCTCGAACCTTCCGCTTGATGGAGCCCATCAGCGCCCGCACACTGAAAACGAACAGAGGATTCATTAGCTTGGAGAAAAATCGATTTTGTTGGCAGTATACCACTACAGAACCACCTTGGATTAGTGGCAGCTGGCCAAATCGGGCCAAAAGATGACTTTGCCCCTATGCTTGCGGATGAACGGCAATACACGCTTTTTCAGGCATTCTTCAATGTAAACTTGGGATCGTCGTAGAGGATGTGACGAATGGTTCCGTTTTCAGGCCAAAACTGCAAATCGCTTGCCAAATCATGGCCTTCTTCGCGAACTTGACGGCAACCACAAACTAGAATCTTCCCAACACGATGTCCCACGTCCAGTCGCGATGTAAAACTTTTGACCCGGAAGCTGTTTAAAATCGAGGTTGACGTAACACGGTCGTAAAAAAGCCTTGCACGCTTTTTGAACAAGGAATTCTGCTTCATGTGACGGTTCGGATGTTTACTGGCTTTTTACGACTTGTATCCTTCCCTGGCAAGGACGTTCCACACCGTTCGAAAGTTGGCGTTGTAGTTTCTGGACACATCTAGGATCGAAAGACCAGGATTGGCTTTAACACACCTCAACACACCTTACAGCAGCCGATCCCTCGTTCCAGCTTTTTCTTAGGTCCACTGATTCCTTTCCACACTCAGGGTTTCCTTGTAGGTTTTGAGCACTCGACAAACTGTTGTTTTCGGCATCTTCAGCACGTTAGCCAGCTTGGAACCGGACCACTCCGGATTTTGCAGGTGTTTGTGTTTCTTCTTTCCAGTTCCATTTGACGTTATTTCTGAACGCGATCGACTACTTTGATCAAACTTGCACCAGTTGTTCTCTATAGAAGTGTAAACAAACCACCCAAGTAACCAACAAGAACACTAATACGCCTTTTTTTAAATATAAGGCTGATACACGGCTTACATAGGGCATGCTAAGCTTTATATTAGCCGCATATTAGCCTTATATTGTAAAAAGGCGAATTAGCGGGCTTATTGACTACTTGGGCACTGTGAAAGATTTTCGATCCCCAACACTAGATGTGTGGTAGTGGTGCGCGAGGGGCGTACCAATTTACTTTTAGGTAGCCTTTATATTGAAAGATGGAATGCTATTGCCCAAGCAACACAGAAAACATCTTCAATTTTTTTATTATTATTATTATTTTTTAAGTTGCCCAGAAATCACTAACTGTTTCAAGTTTGTTGCTTGATTTACTTTAGGTCTCAAAAATGAAACTAAAATGTTTCAATGTATTGCTTATGACCTCTCAAATTATACATCAATTGGAAGGTGCAAACATGTTAAACTCAAATTGGTATGAAGTTATATGCTTTGTGATATTGTATAAAACAATAGAGCAACAAAACTAACTTGTATTGCATTTATTGTATTTGCGTTTCATAAAACATAACGTTTTTTGAGACTTTGGTGCAACAGAGTTTGAATGATATATTACTACTATTGAGCAACTGTTTAGAGATGTTACTAAAAAGTTGACGAACCAAGATGTGTTGAAAAGCTTACTCGAGCAGTAGCTCAATTCACCCATGAAAGTTTTAATCACGATTCTTGCTGATTTTTAAAACCTTGTCAGAAGAAAGACGAACATTAAAATATATTTTGCACAAATCGTCGAAAATACGACGTAGTCAGCTCCAAGAATTGAGAAAACCTTATTATTGGAAAATAATGAAAAAAATTGCCACTGCACGAGTAGCTGTCCCCGGAAAGTTCGTGTTCGCCTACAAATGCTCCCGGAAGCTAATGATCTGCCAGTATATTTACAGCTCTGGCCACAAAAACTTAGAATTTCGTCACAAAGAAGATGATCGTTTCGAAGGAATAACGCATTCTACAGTTTATTAAGACACAACATGTGAAGCTTTTGCCAGATTTGACAAGCTGTCTGAATGGATTTTATCGAACCCACCCAAAAATCCACCCAATCACCTTCAACTCCCTCTCAAAGACGATAGGCTACCGGCCCCTGATATTAACACTCCGAATACGATGCCTCCGAAAAACGTGTAACGGCAAGTTTGCAATGGCATAACTTAGCCATTTCTTAATGAATTTCAAAAATTGTGGTACCTTTAGAATTCCTAGGGTTTGTAGATGATTTTGATTTTAAAAAGATTGAAAATAGAGTCTACTTTTTTAAAAAGCGAAAAGAGTTGTTACACGTTTTTTTGAAAGGTGGGTTTGTAGGGTTTTGCAAGTGGCGCAAGATCTGTAATTTATATTGATGGGCACAAATGTTAGCAAGTAGCCAGAATACAGTCATGGTTCCTATAAATGGATCCTGGAAACAACGGAACGGTCCTCGAAAAATCCGGAACATCCGTAAAAGTGGTCAATCCATGAACCTGATCCTAGAGCTCTGCGGTTTTTTTTTTGAAAACATTAGGAACTGTGATATAAAAAAAAAATTTGGGGATGTCCATGGTACCGTCCTCCAGAAGATCCGGAACATCCGTTAAAGTGGTCAATCCATGAAATTCTACAAACCCTAGGAATTCTAAAGGTACCACAATTTTTGAAATTCATTAAGAAATGGCTAAGTTATGCCATTGCAAACTTGCCGTTACACGCTTTTCGGAGGCTTCGTAGTCGGCGTAAAGTTTTTTACCCACCGTATTCGGAGTGTTAAAGAAGTTGAGGAGGAGATCGGTTGGCTGAAGAACAACAAAGCAACTGGTGGAGATCAACTACCATGTGAGCTATTAAAATACGGTGGTGAAGCACTGGCTAGAGCGCTGCAGTGGGTAATTGTCATGATTTGGGAGGAGGAGATATTACCGGAGGAGTGGATGGAAGGTGTCGTATGCCCAATCTACAAAAAGGGCGACAAGTTGGATTGCTGCAACTACCGCGCGATCACACTGCTGAGCGCTGCCTATAAGGTACTCTCCCAAATTCTATGCCGCCGCCTGTCACCATTTGCAAGAGGGTTCGTGGGGCATGGGGTGCCCACGCTACCACGGACCAAATTTTCGCGATTCATTCGTTTCGCGTTTGTTCATCGATTTCAAATCCGTATACGACACAATCGATCGAGATCAGCTACGGCAGATTATGCACGAGTACGGATTTCCGGATAAACTGACGCGATTGGTTAAGGCGACGAAGGATCGAGTGATGTGCGCTGTTCGAGTATCGGGGACACTCTCGAGCCCCTTTGAATCTCGAAGGGGTTTACGGCAAGGTGATGGACTTTCGTGTCTGATATTCAACATCGCGTTAGAAGGTGTGATCAGAAGAGCAGAGATAAACACGAGTGGCACGGTATTCAGGAAGTCCATCCAGCTTCTTGGCTTCGCCGATGACATCGACATCATGGCACGGAACTTTGAGACGATAACGGAAACGTACATCAGACGGATTGGACTTGTCATCAACGCATCAAAGACAAAATACATGAAAGGAAGAGGTTCTAGGGAAGACAATGTTAGCCTCCCACCCTGAGTTCAGATTGACGGTGACAAAATCGAGGTGGTCGATGTATTCGTGTATTTGGGCTCACTGGTGACCGCCGAAAATGATACCAGCAGAGAAATTCAAAGACGCATTATGACAGGGAATCGTGCCTTTTTTGGACTGCGGAGGACGCTACGGTCGAATAAAATTCACCACCGCACGAAGTTGACTGTCTACAAGATGCTGATTACACCGGTGGTCCTCTACGGCCACGAGACTTGGACTATGCTCGAGCAGGACCAACGCGCCCTTGGAGTTTTCGAACGGAAGGTGTTGCGTACCATCAACGGTGTAGCGCAGATGGATGACGGAACGTGGAGGAGGTGAATGAACCACGAATTACACCAGTTGCTGGCAAAACCATCCATCGTTCACATTGCAAAAATTGGGTGGATTGGGCACGTCGTAAG
>NW_027041685.1:0-19336 GCF_037179485.1 Ochlerotatus camptorhynchus
AAATACCCTTCAATATGGGTATTTTCAGAATCGTGGTTACGTCTCGAATCCGGAAATCGATGTCCGACGCAATATTGAAATCCAATATGGCGGTTTCTTGTTATCCTAAAATCTGGAAAACATTATCAAATACTCTTCAATATGGTTATTTTTGGAATCGTGGTAACGTATAGAGACCGGATATCGATGTCCGACGCCATTTTAAAATGCAAGATGGCGGCTTCTGGTTATAATAAAATCTGGGAAACATTATCAAATAGGGTATAGAACTACTTCGGTCTTATCACCCATTTTGGGCCTATCGAGCAGAAAACATTAAATAAATCCATGATTGCAGCGTTAACAAGTCAATTATGCGTTTGATAGGATACTTTAGTTCAAAGCTACCGAACGAAATCAATAAGAACGCGTGATATGAATGTTTGCACCCTCTGGGATGCTTCCGTAGTGCCTGTTTCATAATAGCCCAGCATTTTTAGATGGGCCTTAAACGCTGTCCAGACTGGAGAGTTATAACATGTTATTACGGTTGTCAAATAATTGCAACACAGAAACCACCATCAAGATAGCGCTATAACATGTTATAACACTGTAGTCTGAACGTACTATTAGTTCCGGTGCGGGGGGGGGTTTCATGTCCTTGGGTACGAAAGTGACCCCGTTGGCTTCGTACCACTCCAGGACAACATTTGAATAGTGGCACGAACCTAGATCTGGCCAGAAGATCAGAGGGTCCTCGTGTTGCTTCAACAGAGGAAGCAGACGCTTCTGTAGACACTCCTTGAGGTAGATCTCCTCGTATACAATCCCGGTAGTCACGAACGGCATACTTCGGTTGCCACATGAGCAGATTGCTAGCCAAATCATGTATTTCTTAGCAAACTTTGTTTCTGCTTCCTTACTTCCTCCGGAATATCAAACTTGTGCTGGGCGGTGAAGAACAGTAGCCCCGGAAGCTGCTGGAAGTCCGCCTTGACGTAAGTATCATCAACGATGATGAGACAATGAGGCTTCGTCAGCATCTGGGTGTACAGTTTCCGGGTCCGTGACTTTCCCACTTGAAGGGTATTTGATAATGTTTCCCAGATTTTATCATAACCAGAAGCCGCCATCTTGGATTTCAAAATGGCGTCGGACATCGATTTCCGGTCTCTATACGTCACCACGATTCCAAAAATATCCATATGTTTTGTATAGTTTGTTGTACAAGTTTGGCAGATTCTTATCTGATACAAACCATTTTTTCCACTATGCCAGGTTTTTCGGTATGCATGATAATATAAAATGATAGAGATGAAACAGTTTTCCAAAAATGTGATGGAGATACTATACTATACTATAGGGATGGATAATAACTTCTCCATCATTGATAGGTTCTCTGCTGATAATATCACTCTCACTCCTATCAATGATAGGGATAATACCAACAATCAATACGAAACTAACGATTTTAAATTGACTCACTACTTGACTAGCCTATTGGTCCCAAGCAAATCGATTAACGTACCCCTTTCTAGTCGAAATTCCAGTACTACACTATGTTTGTTTTGATTCGCTATTAAAGTTTGACAGATAAAATGAGGGGTTCGTTGATTTTCCTATGTTTCGAGGGGTGCATTGATTAGCTTGGGACCGAAGATAGTACCAGAGCTGAGCCAAAAAGTTGAGCTCGTTTCTTCGGGACCTTCTAGTCTTAGAGTTACCTCTATGATAATACCCTCTATCATCTATCTATCATTTTTTCTATCACTGATAGGGTAGAGAACTACTTCGGCCTAATCGCCCATTTTGGGCCTATCGAGCAGAAAACTTCAAATAAATCCATGATTTCAGAGTTAACAAGTCAATTATGCGTTTGGTACGATACTTTAGTTAATAAGCTACAGAAAGAAGTCAATGAGAACGCGTGGTATGAAGGTTTGCACCCATTATTCCCAAAAACAAAAGAAGCGCTCCGACCGAATCAATTTTTATCTTCATCTGGGGGGCGACCCCGGCGTAGTGGTTAGCATCCATACCTCTCACGCCAAAGTCACGAGTTCAAATCTCACCCCCGGACAAGTCACGAATGACCCAAGAGCGTTAAAGTGACTATAATACAAAAAAAAAAAAAAAATCTTCATCTGATAGGCCGAAGTGAACTCATTGGCGTTTCAATTGCGTTTCAATGCGTTAGGCCGAGTTTAAAATCCGTAGGCCGAGTTTGACGTCAAGAAGCAGTGTTGAACTTTTGACAATATCTCAACGATTGGTTTCTCGTTTTCAAATCTTACGGTACGTACAGAAAGATAAATAAATTGGGAAGCCATCCGTTATAATAACATTCCGTTTGGTGCTAAACTGAACTAGATTAAGAAATACTAAGTGCGGGTTATGCTTAATAGGCCGGAAATGCGGTAGTTAACCCTAGTATCATTGATAGAAGCAGTTGTGATAGGGATAGAGATAGGTGATAAAGATAGGTGTGAAAATGATAATTGATAGGGATAATTTCGATGCTTGCTCATGATATGTCGCGATCGGATGAGTAGATGGCGGTAGTGCTTAACGTATTTTAAATATGGCGTCTTGGGCAAGATTTTAAAAGTAGCTTCTATGAGCTGTCACGTCGGTTCGACGGTGTTGGTACTTCACAACAAATCAAAGAGTCGCTAACATTTTAATTTATTCAATGCACAGTATTATTTTTTTAAATATATGTTGATTGATTGTACTATTTGTAAGCATTTATGTGTACCTAATTTCTATAAAAATGAGTAAGTTTTACGCAGTTAGCAAACGTCAAAATCTGAGTAAGCTCTACCCAGTTTCCACCGCCAGCACGCTTACCCAGATTTGAGTAAATACATGTTTACCAATTTTTGGGTAACTTCCCTTTTGGCCGAATAGAGTGATTTTCAACTCAAAAATGAGTAGCCCCAGAATAGCGTGTTCTAATGTGTCAAATTCACGATTCAGCCATGTTGGATTTTTGTAAGACAGCGACCGAGTTTGATTACAATTTGCTCTAAAACCACACTTTCCCTCCCCGCGATCCCCGCGATCCCCTCGTCCATATAGAGCATTTCCAGCTCAAATCGTTAAAAAAAATGTCAATTTTATCTCGACCCCTTCTGATTTAAATGAAACATTGCTCACGTGTTCGCTGCTACTAATGGTTGCATTTTTCATTTAAATATGATTTTTTCCTCCAGAGTAACTTTTGAAAAGGGCGTATAAAAAAATGGATTATTTTTTTGCAAAAAATCATAACTTGAAAATAATTGATCTGATGAAAATGGCATATGAGAAAAGGTTTTACGTAATTAAATTATCATTGCGGAAAAAATTAACTGAAAGAAAAAACTTCGTAAATTAGATTGAAAAAACGTAAAACGATGATTATCTCAAAACACCCCCCTTCGATCTTTATAATTTTTTTTCAAGAAAATTGATGGAATACCCTTAAATTTCGTGAAAAGTGTATGCTGGTAACTTTTTTAAAAAGAAATCTATATTTTTTTTAAATTTTTGTTGATTTTTACAAGTTGATGAAAATGCATATTTTTTAGTAAAATAATAATTTATTTGCAACTTTGCATATAGAAACTTTTTTCCTAAGTCCAGCCGTTCTCGAGTTAATGCGAATTAAAAAAATATAATTATAACAATTTTCAACATTTTAGGCCATTTTCAAACGTTTGTCGAGATGTCCAGCAACGAGATTTTTTTTTCATGATTGTATATTAAAAAACAACAATTCATTCTCAGATATGGTAGCTGTCAGACTTACCCGTTTCTATCTATAAAGGCAGCGGAAGAGAAGCACGTTGATGTGGTCAAATGAAAGATTTGTTGAGATAAGAAACAGTATATATTTATTATTTTATTTTACAACTCATATTATTTGAATACATTGAATAATTTGGGTGTATCGTTTGAATTAGAGAATATTTTTACTGCAATTAGGTTGTTCGAAACTGGAATATAGCAATGATATTTACGAGTTCCAGGAATTGGTTTTACTTTCTTAAAAATTGGATCAAATTCCGTGTCAGCCTTTTTGTATTCTTCCGTAGAAACATAACAAAATGACATTTTTGTTTGAAGATCTTCTTCACGACTATTTGCCCAGTCGTACAGTTGTTTAGGGTTCGTTATAGGGTGCTCGTGTTGCTTAGCTAAACTTGCTCTGGTTACCATTCTCTTAAGGGTACCGCCGTGTGAAGTTGCAAAAAAATGCCATTCAATTTCTACATTATGCTTATCTTTAAATCCACAAAGGCTAGCAAAAATGTTTATGTTTTTGTATTGTGATGCTGCTCCATCTGACATAAAAATACACTTTTGGACTGTTATTTGCGACTTTAAAAATTCTAATAATTTTGAGATAAACAACTGAACTGCTACTGTGTCATGCTTTGAAATGTCCGTAATAACCACAAAACTTAAATGGTTTAGTGTACCATTATCATTAAAATAAACGAGAAATGGATGAATTGTACATTGAGAATTATTCCAATGATAGCTTTGAACCTCATCTTGCAGAACAAATGTGTAGTTTTCAGAAAAGTCGCAAATAACAACGACTTCGCCATCTTCTAGTGTTTGTTTTTTTTTTGTTTTTAAGAATTCTGCCTGCTTATTTTTTATAAAATCGTGATATATTAATTTGTCTAACTTTTCCGTAAAGAAAAATGAAAAATCTTCGGAACTACTCAATATTACACCTATCTGTCGTAGTCCACTGTTCAAATGACACATCTAATATTTGTTTCTCTTCCAATATTTCTAATAATTTTGTTTCGGATAATGACGTATCGTAACAATTCATGCACGTTCGAAGATGGCAAAAGTCTGTTCTAGATTGTAAATCTCAAAGAAGTTGTTCCATATAGATAGCAACAATCAATATGAAACTCGATTTGAAATTGGCTCACTACTTGACTAGCCTATTGGTCCCAAGCAAATCGATTAACGTACCCCATTCTAGTCAAAATTCTAGTACTACACAACGTTTGTTTTGATTCGCTATGAAAGTTTGACAGATAAAATGAGGGGTGAATCGATTAGCTTGGGACTGAAGATAGTACCAGAGCTGAGCCAAAAAGTAAAGTTCGTTTCTTCGGGACCTACTAGTCTTAGAGTTACCTCTATGTAGATAGTGCGATCACACAATATGCGATCTTTTTTCAGGCTGTTCAACATTAGATTAACATTTTCGTGAATCGTACATACACAAACATTATGAGATCCTGATTTACTAAGAAGTTTACAAATTTTTGGCCGTAAGGCTGCAAATGAGCTAAAGCTAATATTGATATCTTTATGGGTTTCCGTAAAATGCAAGTTTGTTTCTTTGAGCGACTTTGTAAGTAGACGTTTTTGTATTACCTGGCGTACACCACCCGTCACTACAGAGACATAATCTATTTGGCCCGGCATAACTCTGCTTATATCGTCATCTTCGTAGAATTTCACAACTGTATCTACTAACTCTGCTCTCAGTCCATGTCCTGCGTTGGAACGAGGGGAACATAATATTCCATCTTCGGCGACCAAATGAAGAAAGAAAATGCAAATTATTTTTAATTTTTCCTTTATGGTGTTTAAAAAAAATATAAATCTTACCTGTGCTGCAGTATATCTGTTGACACCGAATTCATCCATGATTCTTTGTACAGGCCAAGATTTCGGTAATACGGATAATACTTGTGTCTTTTCTTCTCGAGTGCATTCCGGATCTGCGTATTTTTCCTTTAGTTGGCTCATCATTTCATCGTAATCCTTAGCCTTGGCGTTGAGGATTCCTTGGTCATCATCTTCCGAAAGATCGAATATGTGTCGCTTAACCCCATCCATGATTTCTTTGGTTTTCTGTTGAGGATAACACGCGCTTCTCAGCCTCTTTGTCGTTATCGGTGATACATGGATACCCATGATGCCTTGGTTGAATGTCTCAATATTATGGGACAAACTGATTCTATTAACAACAGAATCTGCTGAAGTCGATGAAGTCAGAGACGTAACCGATGGGATGATATTCGCAATGGATTCACTCTCGATATCTATGGGTGCTGTTGAGCGTACACCACTGCCTGGTAGAAGTTTGTTCCAGATCTTGCTGCATTCCGTAATTCGAAGGCGTTTTGTTTGATGGCAAACGGTAAACTTGAAGACGACATCTACTACAAATTTTCAAAGAACTATCCAGAGGTATTTTACAGCCAAAACATTTTAATTTTTCTATTACTCCATCTGACAAGTTTCTTGTATCTGAACAACACTTTTTTGATTTAGGTAGAGGTTTACAACACTTGAAATTGTTATCCATCGTAAAAAACTACTTGCTTTTTAACTTGAAACGCTAAGAGAGATGAACTGAATGGAACAGGTGAAGAACGTCCCAATATATATATATATATATATGTAGCAGAATAATTACAATTGATTATAGCAAACTTTTTAAGTGCGAGTGTAAGAAGCCTCCACGGGGTGCCTTTTTATGTAGTTGTGATATCGCGGGATGAGCTCTTAAGGCACAATATGGTATACGTCAGAGAAGTACCTAGAGAATTTATCTCAATTACAGGTTTAATAACATATTTGTTTACCTGTTTATGTTTTGAGCCTCTGTTATGACATACACAATTCTATCCAGGTATACAACTAATAGACGACAGAAAAAAGGCACATGAGTGGGTTTGTTGATTATTTGGGTATATTTGAGAGTATTTACTTATAAACTTGTTTCTTTTCCGCTGCGTCTAAATAGAAACGGGTAAGTCTGACAGCTACCATATTTGAGAATGAATTGTTTGTTTTTTAATATATATTCATGGAAAAACATCTCGTTGCTGGACATCACGACTAACATTTGAAAATGGCCCAAAATGTAGAAAATTATTATAATTATTTTTATTTTAATTGCATTAACTTGAAAACGGCTGGACTTAGGAAAAAAGTTTATAAATGCAAAGTTTTTGAAAATTATGCGTAGAATCCAAATAAATTATTATTTTACTAAAAAATATGCAATTTCACCAACTTGTAAAAACCAACAAAAATTTAAAAAATTATAGATTTTTTTTTAAGAAAGTTACCAGCATACACTCTTAACCAAATATTAGGGCATTTTTTCAGTTTTCTTGAAATTTTTTTTTATAAAGATCGAAGGGGGGGGGGTGTTTTGAGATAATCATCGTTTTACGTTTTTTAAATACTAATTTACTAAGTTTTTCTTTCAGTGTATTTTTTCCGCAAAGATAATTTAACTACCTGAAACTTCTCATATGCCATTTTGATCAGATCAATAGTTTTCAAGCTATGATTTTTTGAAAAAAAAATAATCCATTTTTTTATACGCCCTTTTCAAAAGTTACTCTGGAGGAAAAAATCATATTTAAATGAAAAATGCAACCATTAGTAGCAGCGAACACGTGAGAAATGTTTAATTCAAATCGGAAACACTCATGTCCAACCGGTTTGCGTTTTGGGCTGGAAATGCTCTATAGTGACTAAGCCGTATCACCATGGGTGATTCAAGATACGTTTCTCAGTGAAACTGGCAGCTAGAAATCTAGAGTGTGTGAGTGATCTGGTGTTAATGGTGCTGAATGTAAACATAAACAAAGCAGAAATTCATATGAGAATAAACTGCCAGTTCTATTGTGATCTGTCAAAAGTTCTAGGTAAACAAAAAAGTCCCCAACTGTCTCGTGGACAGCCTTATTGAAAATAACTTACTTAAACTTACTATAAGGCTGTCCACGAAGCAGTTGTACTCAGCTGACTTTTTTGTTTACCAAGAACTTTTGACAGATCGCAGTGGAGCTGGCAGTTTATTCTCATATGAATTTCGCTCCCACACTCTAGATTTCTAGCTGAGAAACGTCCCTTGGATCACCTTATTGTCCGTTTCATGAACGTTAAGACTGTTTCGATAATTAAGTAAACTGTCGATCATCATTTCGCTGCGACATTTGTACCATCTTAGGCCGCGGCCAGGGTAGACGCGACACGCGACGCGACGCGATGCGAGTCACGCAAGGAATAATAATAAATAATAAGATTCTTTTGAATTGGTCGCGTCGCGTCGCGAATCGCGTCTACCCTGGTCGTACCCTTAGGCCGCGGCCAGAGTAGACGCGACACGCGACGCGATGCGACTCATACAAGAAATAATAATAAATAATAAGATTCTTTTGATTAGGTCGCGTGTCGCGTCTACTCTGGCCGCGGCCTTATACTCTACAATTGGAAAATCGAAGTTGGCCCCATTGAAGGATAGAAGAACTATGAAAGTGATGATGATTTAAAAAATATGCGTCGAGGTATGCGAGTGCAATCTTAAAATGCTTTTATTTTGCAAATGGAGCATATTTTTAAAATCTGGTTACTGCAACGGTGGTAGTAGTAGTAGTGTATACCACTAAAAATCTGAAAAGAAATGATTTTTTTTTACAATATATAATATGAATATGGTTCATTCCTTTATTTAACGTCGGTCTCTGTTCCGCAATCTAGTGCCAATCACCGACGGACATCGATTGCCAGCCATTGACGGCAATCGAATGTGCAGGAAGGCAGCTTCCACACCTGCATTAATCAGATTTTATTCAAATAATTTGTTCATCTTCTAAAATTTGGGTTATCGTTCGGTATGGTTTTTTTTTTTTATAGTGTGGCTCCTCTAGCCTCTATCAAGGTGATTAATTATGAGTTTTCTAGTCTATCTCCTGAATTATTTAAAATTTCGAGTTTTGATTTGTTTAAAAATATTGAAATTGCAATTTGTTTTCGAGTTTCGAAATAGACGAATTTCACCTAAAACGTGTCCCGACTTATGTGTATTTTTAAGGAAAAACGGTTATATTCTATTTAATTCCATTTATTTGTTTTTTTTTTTTTTGTATCCATACGACTACAATGTACAGTAGAGTGTTTCAAAATAATTTCAATCCTGGGATTTCAAACTCTACCCTCTGGAATGGTAGTTTGGTGGGTCAGAAACACCCTGCCAAAATGTCAAGTCACAGGGAACCCTCGCTTAAAGGGCTTGACGTTTGTATGGGAAAAACGACAAAAATGTATGGGGCAAGTCACTTTCACATTCGCGGCTCTAGGTGGCGCTGTAGTTGGTCGATTTTTTTCGTGTACAAAAGAAGAATCTTTGGAGTATTAGGAACATTTTGGCTGAAGACTGGATTTGAATCCGTGTTAACCCCGAAAAGTTATTAGCGTTTCAAATGAGCACCACCTGCCTTACTTCTGGGGAGGGCCTAACGTGCTTCGTGCTGTTTTTATTTTTACGAACAGCAATGTTTGCATGGGTATTACATTTTTGTTGCACCATGAAATTGGTTGAAATTTTCACAGTGAGTAGAAAAATGTTCGAAACTCAAACTGAACATTGCATTAGGTCCTATGTAACATTGACAGATTCTCTTCGTGGATTTTCTCTTTGTATCCATGTAAATACATTCGCAGGTATTTTTAGCGCACAGATCGATAAAAGAAGCTTTTATCACAGGCAAACAGACGTCACGCTTTGATTTTTTTTTTTTTTAAACAGTATCTCAAAACATAGGGCCTCAGTAACGACATCTCTCGGGCTTCTCACGGAAAACAAGCTTGCTCGCTAACTCGCAAACAATGGATCGAGGCTATTCGGTCGATGAAAAACGGTAAGCACTCATCTTATTTCCTTCCAAAGGTAAGGGAGCAGATGAGTGTGCTGGTCGAAAGATCATATATACCTTTGTATGGGTCCCCTCACATTGCTCAATCCCAGGCAATGAGAAGGCGGACTCTCTCGCAAAGGTGGGCGCGCAGGAAGGCGAATTTTATGACAGGCAAATTTCACACGATGAATTTTACCAATTTATGCGTCAGAGTACCCTTTCGAGCTGGCAAATCGATTGGGACAATGGAAATCTTGGACGGTGGTTACATTCAATTATTCCTAATGTTTCTTCGAGAGCGTGGTTTAAAGGCTTGGACTTAAGTCGTGACTTCATTCGCGTGATGAGTAGACTTATGTCCAACCACTACTCGCTAGATGCTCATCTCAATAGAATAAACCTCGTAGACAGCAACATCTGTCGGTGTGGAAACGGTTACGATGACATCGATCACGCAGTTTGGCAATGTACGGATAATAACGCCGCCAGAGAGCGACTTTTGAATACCCTCGTGGCCTAAGGAAAACAACCCTATATTCCTATCAGAGACGTGTTGGGAACTCACGATATCTGCTATATGCAGTCGGTTTATGTGTTTCTTCAAATGTCTAGCATAATAATTTAATTCCTTTGTCTTTTGTCTCTCTTTATTAGTTTTTGTTTGTCTTGTCCCCCCGTCTCGATGAGTCTCATCGCCGCCCACTGGTCACCATAGCCGGTCGAACCCCAGACGAAACTAGAACCGCACTACCGTTCATACTGGCGACAACGCTCTGATGAGACAACGGAACCTTACCCCCAAGCTCCTCCCCTGATCCTATCCTTCGACAATGTACCTCTCTAACCTCGAGTAAGCCGCGAGTATTCGGCCCAACTCCTACTAGACATAGAATTAAGAGAATTTTGTTACAAACAAAGAACAATGAACTATCGGCTCCGTAAAGCTAACGCGATTGAGCCTTCCAAATAAACGAACTAGTTAAAAAAAAACTCGCAAACAATATTGCATAAAAATTCTATAGAATGTATAGAAACGTCAAAGTGATCCGATGCCAGTGATCCGGTGAATAGTTTGCGGAACTGATAATATTCAAATCAACCGTTGAATGCGTGAACGAAGATACACAATGAAGCGTTACGTCTGTTTGTCTGTATTTTTATCTAGCATCTAATAAGACAAACACAATGTACGCAATGGCGACGTAGGACTACGTGGTTTTATATAATAAATCTTATTTGTTAACTGCAGCAGGAGCTTGTGTTTTGTGTAGGAATAGGAATTTAAGCGGGGTTCTCTCTGTTTATACTCTTTAGTATGACGCGCTTGACATAGATGACCCATTGCGACTCACGAAGAGCTACTGATTCCGATCAATAGCGGTGCGGCTTCTTCTTCCTTATATGGATGCTCATGTGGGCTGCAGCTCGTTGCTTGTAGGCAGCCTTTCGTTGTGTACTGGAGAACACCACCACTCACCACGCGGTGATTGAATAAACACCGTTTGGTGAGACCGGATCGAATTCAACTTTGTAATCTGTGTTAGGGAAATCGTTTTTCGCAGGCAATCGGTGATAATTTTAATTATCATAGCAAGAGTAGTACATTCGTGCAATATTCAATATTGACATTTGAGCTTGAGCTTGAGCTTGATTGACCGCCCACGGTTGCTACTCTGTTATTGCCAGATCAGCTGTAATTACACAGAGAACCAATAGACGATGCTTGGGACTAGCAATCATCCTCAATGTGTAAAAACTGGTGATCTTAAATTAGGCAATACCACCGCCGGCCGCGCCCGAACACAGGTCAAGAAAGGAATGGGAAGGATTGTGTTGACATGAAACTCGCTTTGATGGAAGCCGAGAACACCTCTGCACTTCCACGAGGAATCACTGGGATGTTGGATAAGAGGGTTGGGTTTGCAGCAGGGTTCGTTTTGGTAAACGATAAGCTGAATTGATGTCCTAACGATCATATAACGCGAAGGAGCTTGGGACTAAACCCACGGTCTTCTGCTCAGTAAGCAAAAACGTTTGCCACTAGGCAGACGAGCACCTTTTTAATCACCGAGTTGCTGTTATTACCATGTAGTCATATTAACAAATAAAACGATTGACGAATCTTGATTGTGGATGGGCCTGAGAATAGACTCATGATGTTCTGCTCAGTAAGCAAAAACGGTTGCTCTAAGGCCACCGAGCCCCTCATATCACATAATACCGTTGCTCAAATTTGTGTATCCATTCAAACCCGGAACCAACGACAACAACGAGTTTCGCAAAATACACGATACACAAGCGATTTTACCATAAATCTCTTTGATATGTAAGGACCTGGGACCGCGTTTTTCTGCTCAGTAAGCAGGCCACTGTAACCGACGATCTTTCAAATCCGAAAACTAAAAACTACGAAAAAGTACTTAGGCCTTCATTAAGTTCCACTTTCACGCGACGTACAATGTTTCAATTTGCTCTTTACGTATTGTTCAGGCTAGGCCCTTTTCAAAATTTACGCGAGAAATACGCACAATCGTCACCTACCTCGCAAAACTGGTTCCAAACGACAACAAAGGCATAAGCAACGATGGATTGTTGAACTTTGCTGGCTCCGGTGGTGTAGTGCACAGCAAAAAAAATGTAATATCGATCAACGCAATTCAAGCTGATGTATGAAATAATGATGTAATTGTAATTTTGTAATTTATCAGTACACACCCTGGTCGACCACTGTAAACCAATCTGCCGTTCAGCGTTTTCGGTTTTTGTTTCTGGATCTTTAGTTGCCTCTGTGATATACTTACTTGCGGCATACTATTTTGGGAGTGTATATGAGCGTGTACCATGTACGGTAGCTCATCTCTCATCGTGATGGTGGGACATAGTAGACAAATTAGAGAGAAAACAAGGAGGTATTATTAGTATTAGTTATATGTAAACAAACAAAACAAAAGTTAGATAATGCGGCACTGTAACTACTACTATTTTAGAGGTATGATTCTTCATGTTTAACTCAATGTTTCAATTGAGGCAAACTATCTATCTTACAATTACAAAAGCAAACCTAAACTTACAATTATATGCAAATGCAAAATGAAACTTGACAAATCATCGTCAATTCCCTTATTCCAGGGCAGGGCCTGACGATTTGAATCTAATTTTGATCAGTGAACGGGCACCATATGGTACATTTTCTCACCATGAACCTATCATTTCCAGCCTATCTGAACTATTTAATAAATGGAAGCCATAACATGGGTTACGCTCCCCCTAAGCGGGCCCTCCGCATCCTGTCTCTGTCTTATCTCAAATACAAAATGCCAATGGTATGAATGTATCTGTACATCAAATCCATGTATCTGTATCAAATACAAAATGCCAATGGTATGAATGTATCTATGTAACTTGGAAATGACGTACAATCAAATAAACCCGTAACCCACTCACTTGGTCAGGCTTCAGAATCGTCCAGTGGGCAGTGCACTCTACACTCCAAGTTCCCTTTTTTCAAATTTACCGCAAATTTGATATTTTACCCATTGAGTGTTGATTAGTCACAATGAAACATTGTGACAGAAGTTGAGGTTACTAGTGTATTAAATAATCTAGGTCCTATTTAGGATTATATCTGAAAAATCCAAATCTGGCCAACGCCCACCCTAAACCTAAACCTGTTCTAATCCACCTGAAATGACTAACGAATGGAAGACTTTGACTACCCAGCCATGCAATAGTCTCATTCCGTGCCTTATGGCAACTTGATGATTCTATTGCGCTCATCTTCTAGCACCACCCAGGGGAGACTTGGTCCTGTACCCAATGCTTAACTTATCTCCTTTCCACTCAGCTACTCGCAATTTTTTGTGATATAGTGGGCGGAATATTATTACATGAGACAATTCAATGCAGACGTCTTTCCAAATTTGGCAGATCGACAGGTAATCGGTGAGTTACCACGATAGTTGCTATTCAACAACTCGACAACGTCCCATCGTCAACGCCTGCTATGAGAATTTCCCATAGCAGACGCCAACGAAATGACGTCATCGAGCTATCGATCAACTACCCTGGTTATCGCCTGGTACCTTATAGCACGATGCTAGGAGGCGAACCGGAAGAATCGATGAGCTACCTCCCCCAATATTCAATATTGACATTTTGAAAAATGATAAAATCAGATGCGTCAGAATATTTCTGATGGATTGGCTATAAAATTATTGAAATTGGTTCAGAGGCCGCTGAGTTATTAACATTCAAAATCTTTCATAATTTTGTTACATGTTTCATTGTCAGTTTTCACAAAGTGTATCCCCATATAGAAATCACAGACGTAGTCATACGTCAAAAAGGTTATGTGCTCAAATTATTAACGAAAGAGAAAGTCGACGAAGAGAATCGATCAACGTTACTTAGGACCTAATGCAATGTTCAGCTTGAACCATGGTCTGCTGAAAATTGGAACAGATTGGCCAAGTGGTACCGGATTATTCCAAGTTTCCTAGAGGTCTTCGGGGAGAAAAGGTACCAGTCGTCTAGAACAAGGTGATGCTGGAAATCTACAGCAACAGACATCATGGGTAGTGCTGATTAATATTTAAACAAAACCAACTCACAACCTGGTTCTAAAAACTGAGTCTCCATCGGAAGGCCACCGGTGACCCGGATCAACCGAAATATTGATTATTATGTATTTTTGATCAAAGTATGCCATGATTATTCTCTGCAACTATATGAAATGTAGTAAAATGGTGATGTTTGATATATTAGCTGATCATTGACTCTGAATGCTCACCAGATGGTCCGCTAGAAGCTTGGCAATATATGTAAAATTGATAGCTGTGTAAATTTGATCAAAGTAGGCCTTGATTTGTTGTGACACTATATGGAATCTAGTAAAATGATCAATTTTGATGTATTAGCCAGTCATTGGTTCTAAGTGGCCACCAGATGGCCCGCCGAAAGATCTGGAACATCCGTAAAATGTATCGCTTCGTTAATTTGATCAAAGCAGGCCTTGATTTTACTCTGCATTTATATGCGATGCGGGACAATATTAGCTGGTCAGCTGGCGCCAAAAGATCCGGAACATAAATTTTGATTTTTTTTCCATTGATTTTTTCGTGACTGATCAAATTAGGCTTTGATTTTTATCTGCAACTACATAGGGGAAATGTAGGTAATGTCGGGCTACATGTCCCTAATTTGGGCCCATCGCTAAAAGTCTGCTATTTATCAATTTTATCTAGATGAACGCGTTATTGGGACGTTACTAATGGATATTTTTGGTTGCTATTGAAAATTTAGTTGATTGCTGAATTTATGTATGGGCCCAAATTAGGGACACTTAGGCCGACATTACCTGCATTTCCCCTATATGATAAATTTTTAAATTTGATATACAGTACTGGACCAAATAAATCATAAACCTATATATTTTTTCTTTGGAGCTCGATATATCAGGTAGATTCAAACATACACACTTAGAAATAACTAATTTTACACGTGACGGAATCCATCTTTGACATAAAGGATGAGATGTAAACAAACATGTCATGTAAAATTAAGTGCTCCGAGAATGAAAAGTTCGTTACTCGACGAAAAGTACATTTGATTGAGCTGAATTTCACGTCTATTATGACTCAATTTTATATTATAATTGACGCTCGTATATGTCAGTCTCAGAGCACCTAAATTTACATGAATTTTTCTAAGTGTGTACAATAATGGTTTGTTCTGCAATACTTCTGTATGTTTTTCGCTAAAACTGTGCAAGAATATTCAATATATTGTATTACTTTCTTAATCATCATTTATAAGCTGTAAAAGGAGAATATCGAGTTGGACAAAATAAATCATACGCCTGATTTCTTATTGAAACTTCTTATTTAATTCAACTTTCAACTTACATTTTAACACTCTCAGTATTTGGTATGACCACCCTTTGCTTTCAACACTGCTTCCAACCGTCTTGGGATACTTTCGACGAGGTTTTGTAGATATTCTGAATCGATATTCTCCCACGCTGCTTCAAGTGCTTCAAAATAAACGTTTTTGTTGGAAACCGATGCTTTATCCACTTTGTTGTTCAAGTAAGACCACAAATTCTCAATTGGGTTGAGATCGGGAAATTGGGAAGGCCATTCCAGCGTTTTGATCCGATTTGATTTGAAAAATGCCGTTGTTTTCTTCGCTGTGTGCTTTGGGTCATTATCTTGTTGGAAAATGTAATTGGATTCCAGTTCAGTTTTCAGATTTTCGCTAAACAAGTCAATGTACACATCTGCAGTAATTATTCCCTTTATATAAGCCAAGCTTCCAACACCAGACCACGCAAATGCTCCCCATACCATGATATTTCCGCCTCCGTGTTTAACCGTCTTTCAAATGTATGGTTCCTTAAGAGCGTCACCGGAACCTCGCCAAACCCTTGATCGCCTTTTCTGTCCAAATAACTCAAATTTGCTCTCATCCGTCCACAGAACTCGTTTCCAGAAGTCCACAGTCATTCCGTCGTACTTTTTAGCAAATTCCAGTCGCTTCCGTTGGTTCCGCTTGTTGATAAAAGGACGCTTCGATGCCAAACAGCTTTTCAAACCGCTCTCATTAAATCGCCGGCGAACAGTACGTCGACTTACATTGAGATCCATCGATTCCACAATATGCCTCGACGAATACTTCGGATTCTGCTTAGCCATTCGAACAATTCTGATGTCATCACGATTACTTGTCGCACGATGACGTCCTTGTCCGGAAAAATTCCTCACAATTCCTCGTGTTTCGTACTTTTTCCATATGTGCTGAACAGCTCCAACTCAGATCGAGTACTTTTCGGCAATTTTCCGAAAAGAAATTTCTTTTTCACGATCGCGAATCACCAAATTTCTAACATCGAGCGAAATCTGCTTTCGCGACATTTTTCACTTTTCAAATGACGTAAACAAAACACAATGCGCACGCTTCCCGGAACAAGAACTGTCAAATATTACGCCGTAATGCCAAATCTTCAGATTTTGTTTTTATTCGATGGCTAAAAAATTAAATCTTAGGAGTGTATGATTTATTTTGTCCAAGCACAAAAATGAGCATATATTTATTCAAATTTGTAACAAAAATAGCAGAATATTATAACAATTTTCATTCAGCTAATTGAATGCACCATGAGAAATACTTGAACTTTTCAGAATATACTGCTGAAAATGCGTGCAAAATAGCAAAAATATGATGTAAAGTACTTTTTTGGGTTGAGTGTATGATTTATTTTGTCCAGTACTGTATATCAATAAGTTGAGAGCTGTTCTGAGGTCACTTTCACTTACAATAAACCACGCATGTATGCATCACCGTTATCAAATGGATATTGGTATTACATACACACTTCCAGGTACGAACATATTCTTTTCAAACCTGGCACGTAAGCGGCGCCGATGGTGTAGTGGTAAGCGTGATTACCTCTCACCCCAGCAGGCCTGGGTTCAATCCCAGTCGGCGCCGCCGGGATGTTCTGAGGCATAACATCTCGGCGTTGGTCCTCGGTTCATGAGTTGATGGATCGATAGGTAGGGTCCAGGTGTGGGAGCATGGAAAACAAATCAAGGAAAAAAAAACTGGCACGTATTTAGTTTAATTTTGATATTAAATTAAATACGATTTAAAGTATTTCAATACAAAATTACATTTTTTGACTAATAAAACAACACAAAATTGTGATTTATGAAATAAATGCTTATCATAAAGTCTAGGTTGCCACCTAATATTCTTCCACAAAATAACGAACATCCATAACATAAATTACTTTGTATATTTGGTTGAAGAATGAAGTGATTTTACTCTGCAACAATATAGAATATAAAAAACGGTGCCTTTGAGATGGTCATGGACTCTGAGGGATCCTCTGGTAGACCTTAAATATCCGTAAAACGAATTGCATGCAATTGCGTTTCAAAGACGTTTCAATGCGTTAGGCCGAGTTTAGAATCCGTAGGCCGAGTTTGGCGTCAAGAAGCAGTGTTAGACTTTTAAAAATATCTCAACAATTTGTTTCTGTTTAATAAACAGAAACAAATTGTTGAGATATTTTTAAAAGTCTAACACTGCTCACAGTCACAGTCACAGTGTTTATAAAATCTTATGGTACGTACGGAAAGGTAAATAAATTTGGAAACCATCAGTAATAATAACACTCCGTTTGGTGTTAAACTACGCTAGATTAAGAAAGACTAAGTGCGGGTAGTGCTTAATAGGCTGGAAATGGGGTAGTTTTGGGAGTATGTTTTGACGAATATATTTGTTACATTTTCAGGAGAAAGAAAATGAGGATATGGGTCCATCAAATAAATTTGGAGCGTGAAATGTTTGGCGAGTATCACACCTTAATGCCACAGCTGCGAAGGGACGAAAAACGCTTCAATATTTAATATAGAATGTCAAGTGAATGCTTCGATGAATTATTGAGCTTTATCGCTAACGATATTCGGGGACTGGATGAAATTTCAATGATTTAATTAATTAATTAAATATATAATCAATAATGCTACGATAAAGTAGTTTTAGAAGTGATTCAGTACTTTTCGAAATTATTCCAAAGTGTTTTGAAGCTATTCAGTATTCTCCAAAATGATTCAGTACTTTTCGATGAAATTACAAACTTTTATTAGGTTATTAAGTACTTTCTGAACTGATTAACTTATCATCACTTTTCTGATCAAACATCATCTTCTGAAAGAAAAATAATAATTACAGATTTTTTTGCCACTGGTGATTCTTTCTACACCAGTGGTTTCCAACCTTTTCAGCTCCGCGACCCCCTTTGTGAACAATTGGGTGTTCCGCGGCCCCATGGAAAGTACCTTGTATAAATTACGCTGAGATGAATAAAAACCACTCATTTGATCTGTTAGTTATTTGGTTTATTTCAAAATACTATATTAACAAAAGCCAAAAACTCGTTCAGTGCGATTGTTGTAGATCTCAAATCTAGTTACGATGCTGCGTTTGTGATCATGCCAATCTCATATCTTCGTCAACGTTCAATCTGATTCTTTTCATGGTTTTAATGTGGAGAAGAGTTGAAAATCCACTCTCGTACGTACGTACGAAGATACAAATGGGACAAGGATCTTCAATGTCTGCTAGGAGGCTTTGCAATTCTACATGGCACGCCAGAACCACTGGTTCAAATACTTTTTACGGAACTAACACGAGATGAGGAATTATTTCTCAGGTCCAAATATTCATCTCGTGTTTCATCAAGACTTCGGCATCCCTTGAGGAATAAAACGGATTGCGAACTACATCAGCATCTTCTTTTATCAGCTCAGGAAAACACAGCTCACATTGAGAATCCAGTGAATGAAAAAAATCAATAATTTCTGTTTAAAGATCCGAAATTAGCTCGTTCGCTCTTTTGTCAGTCATACTTCAGAGTCTATGGAACATGGCAACATTTTCAATACTAACCTTTCGGTGCCAGTTTTGCTTGAATGCTTGAAGATCGTCTTGAAAGTGAATAAGATGGGTTTGCTAGCCCTCTGAGATGAACTAGTCATCGGCTAAAAATCTCATTTATAAAGTATTTAAAAAAAAAATTACTCTCCCCGTAGTTTCAAGTTCAACGAATTTTGATAGCATAGTATAGCTTCAATCGGGTTGCACAATGTCGTAGGTGGCAAGCTCCAAAC